>NC_048298.1:114694215-114724296 GCF_013100865.1 Trachemys scripta elegans
TGGAGATAACGAGGTTAGTTCAATCAGGGAGGGTGAGGTGCTCTGCTAGCAGTTGAGGTGTGAACACCAACTGCTAGCAGAGCACCTCACCCTCCCTGATTGAACTAACCTCGTTATCTCCATACTGATTTATACCTGCCTCTGGAGATTTCCATTACTTGCATCTGAAGAAGTGAGGTTCTTACCCATGAAAGCTTATGCTCCCAATACTTCTGTTAGTCTTAAAGGTGCCACAGGACCCTCTGTTACTTCAAATCTTGTTAAAGTTGAGGAAGAGAAACCCATATGGCTATCCAAACAAATGGCAAGATAATGCATCAGGCTAGATCTTCAGCTAGTGTAATCAACATAGCTCCATTCAGATCATTAGACTACATTTATTTATACTGGCTGATATCCTGGCACGTTGTGTGGAAATAGATGAGATATAATCACTTTTCATTTGAATTTTGAGTTGAATGTCTCTTAAGATGAGTTGCCTAAAAAAATGATTTTGTATGATGGTTAATGAAGAAGTACTTTACAGGTATGTGTTTAGGTCTACTATTGGGGCCGGTTATCCCCTTCATGTACCGATCTACTCATGTTTCTGGGAATGGGAATGACATTTATTCATTGAGGCCAAGATTTTGGGTGCAATTGAGACACCTTAAAAGAGCCTGATTTTCAGAAAGTGCTGAAAATGCGGCTCCTGCAAGGTAACTCAGAATGTGCACCCAAAATCATCAATCTCTTTTGAAAATCTAGGTCTGAGATTTTTGCAGAAGAAAACAAATAATTTATAATAGTGCCTAAGGAGTAGGTTTATTAATTCTAAATAAGAGTGAAGTTAAAAGTAAAGGGCTAAGGTAACAGATTTGCTGTGAATAGCAATATGGCTGCTATTTTTTACCATATGAAATGTTTTGGTTCAGATTAATACCTGCAGCAAATTTACCTTCGGTCTTTTTTCTTAACTTCATGTGGTCATGGAACCTACCCAGCACCCAATCCTTTGGACATGGGCTAGGGTCAACCAAGTTCAGCAGAATGCGCATGCCAGCAGGTCTAACCCTTGGCCTCTCCATATAGCTTTTCCTGCAATGTTGACACTACCTTTTTTTTCCTTGGCCTCTTCTGTAACATCAGGAGCAAAGGTGTTATCCATCCCGGCCAAAAGTAGCTACCCCTGCCCTGCTTCTTTACTGTGCTTCTGTCTCTAAACGCTTCAGAGCATCAGGGACTCTTGAAGATTCCATCACTGACTTGTCCAGCTACAGCTAAACCAGCTGCCTCCATTGCTCCTAAAATCTTCCTAGCAACCTTTCCCCTACCTCGTGTCGGACTAGGTAGTGTATTCACTGCAGCTGCACCATTGTAGCGTTTTAAGTGTAAACAAGCTCTAAGGCTTGATCCTAAACCTTTCAAGTGAATAGGTGTTTTTCCATTGACGTGAATGGGAGCCATATCAAACCAATAGGCATTTTCGAAAACTTTGCCCTCAGTCCTCTGTGGTATGACCCAGGGCAGAGATACTTGCCAATGTTACTGGCTTTTCCCCAAGGGAGGGAAGGTTCAGCCAACTTTCACAAATCTGTTCCAACTGCACTGTTGGAATTGTTGATCTCTACGTTTTTTCTTTCTTTCATTGTCAACTCTCAAGGGTACCAGGAAGGGTGAAGCAAGTTGATTTTAGAACTGTATGATTTTTGTGTTCTGGCTTGGGACTATTAGTTCTAAGACTCCAATCTCCTTGTTCTATTGAAAAAAGCACTTCTGAACTTGTTTCAATGGATTCACTGTTTTAGGGAGCTTGGTGACAGCATATGGGCATTCCTTCATGGAGCCAATTACAGGTCAGGGCCTTGTTCTATTTTCCAATTGGAGTAGTATATGCCAGCAAGTGTTTTCTTTCTTTAAATAAGGTTCATGATTTGCAAATATATATGACTTCCACTAATTTTTGTGGAATAAAATATTCCCATATAGTTTTTATTACTCACCGAGCTCTAAAACATACAACACAGCAGAGAACACAAAATGGAATATGTGCACTGAATCGCAATAAAAACAGATAAAACCGAACCCAATCTTTAATCAACAATAAACAATTCTATTGTTTTAAGGAGGGGGAAATCTTGCCCTCTCCTCCAAAGCTGCAGCGTGCTCAGTGATCCACAGCAGAACTTGTGATTCTATGAACAGGTAGTGGAAGGATTAAGAACATGTCTGCAGAATACTGTTTTTAAGGATTACCTGCACACCAGCACAGGATGGGGCTTTGGAGGTATGCTGGGCTAGAGGAAGATCAGACTAATTGCCAAGCAGATCCATGACCATGTAGATCCGCTGGCCAGTTCCTCTACAAATGGGGTGTGTGGGTGTGGATACATGTACACCCGCTGCAGCCAGGAGGCTATGAAGAGGCTTGGAAGAAGGATTCTTTCCTCCCAGCCCCAACAGAATTCCCCAGCCCAAATTCCAGTTACTCAGGCTGCACATTAGGGACAGAAATTTTTACCCCTGCATTTTAGTCCAAATAACAATTCTGTACCACTAAGTCCATATGTAAGTGTGACCTAAAAACCTCTGGATGCCAATTGGCAGAGAACTCTGGATATATAGGGGTACAGGGATCCCCTGGATCCACCAAAAGAATGTCATGTAAGGTCTCTAATGCAAGCCTGTATCACACTAGTCATCAAAACCATTGTGAGATGTATGTATGGAGAATATGTGAGGAGTTATTTATGTACACTAAAATTGTTCTCTAGGTTTGTAGTTAAAAACAGCTCACTCAAAGGGTAGGTCTACACTTACCTCCGGGTGCGGCACTAAGCAATCAATCTTCTGGGATCGATTTATCACATCTTGTGTAGACAAGATAAATCGATCCCGGATTGATTCCGGAAGTGCTCGCCGTCGACGCTGGTACTCCAACTCGGCGAGAGGAGTACGCGGCATCGACAGGGGAGCCTGCCTGCCACATCTGGACCCACGGTAAGTTTGAACTAAGGTACTTTGAATTCAGCTACGTTATTAATGTAGCTGAATTTGCGTACCTTAGTTTGAAGTGGGGGGTTAGTGTGGACCAGGCCAAAGGTAGCATATCTTGAGACTCCTCCCCAGAACGGGGGTGGGAGACACTTGTCTCCAAGGGGGACCATGGTGTATTGTACGTCATACAATAGGAGTCTATTAGCATTCTAAGTCAAAAGCAAATGGAGAGCAGGTGGAGACTTAAGAAGGAAACTGACAAGAGGAGGTAAACAGAGGGGGCTAGCTTGAGGTTAACCTCAAAGGTCTGTTCTGGTATATTTGGGGATGCAAAGAGACACCCTGGTATCCTTCACCTAGGAAGTAAACTGACAATGAGTTTGCTTAGTGAAAAGGGATCTCAATCAGGCGTGGTTGGAAATGCTGGAGAGAACTTTGGGTGAGATAAACTTCTTTAGCCAGGAGGATAACTTGTTAGTTACCTTTGGGCTTTAGAATGCATGTTGTGGTGATGGTTTATATGTTACCATTTGTTTCCATCTCTTACACTGGTTTTTATTTGAATCTCTATTTTTTTCTAAATACATTTCCTTTAGTTTTACTAATTGATGTCAAGTGCTGAGAGCATTACAGGAGCAGGGGGGAGGGGTCTAAGGTAAACATGGTAAACTGTGGTACACTCTTCCTTTAGGAACAGAGGATCTAGGATTTCTGTGGGTATCCAGTGATCAGGGGCTGAATACCACAGTGGGACACTTTGAAGGGCCTTGGAGGTTGGGGTTAATCTGTTGTCAACCTGCAAGGCAAAGACAAGGCTGATGTAGCCCAGAGCACAGCACGTGAGTGGGTGACAGTCTGGTTGCGTTAGGGAGCAGATGGTAACAAGGTGACTCTCCACCCTGGGTGTCCTGAGAAGCATCACTGTAACCTTCTATAAAGAAATATTTCCTTCAGTAAGCTAGTGATTTTTTTAATGCAGTTCCTCATTATTCTATGACATGAAATAGATGGAGTAATTCCCCTTCCCAAATTAATGTGAAGTCTTGAATTCACTGGATATTTTTGATACACAAGGAACACAGGATAAGCCCACAACTTTTTCATTTTGTTACTGGAGTTGTGCAATCTTGGTTATTTACATTCCAGCAAAGAATATACTGAGCCTTGTGCCTCATTGAGCACAGCTATCTCAGAATTACATAACCCTGGCTTACTTTGACCTTGTGTGAAATCCAGTCACTTTCTCTTGTAATCTCTTACAAGTACAACTCTAGTGTAGTGGATACAGTGTTTGTTGCTGGTGTTTCAGTAAACACCCCCGCTGTTCAGTGTTTGCTATGACTCACCCTTTTCTTGCCTATGTAACATATAGCTTGAGACTTAAAAACTTGCTTCCAGTTGATGACACTTAGATGTTGATGGCTTTCACTTTTGCCATCAGTTTCAAAAGGTCTCCTTATAACACTTATATCCTATGTTTTCTTTTCCCATATGGACTTAATTTTCAGTGCCCCCAGTACTTTTTGTTATATGTATAATATATAATATAGAGATACTTTTCCCTTGTGAGAGCACTGCTCTGGGTCTTCTTTACCAAACCCTTCACTTGTCCTTTTGTTGTGTTTATCCTCCCAATCTCTTTCCTTTCCTATTACAACATCTCCTCCTCCACTTTCACAGTGATCATTTTTGGGGTCCAGGACGTAAATAAAACCCAACTTGCAATGTTCTTTATTTTGTCGTATTCATAAAATCTTAGTACAGAAGCTCTTCCCCAGCCCCCATTTAATTCCACAAATCTGCAGCCACATTTTAGTAAGCATTCACTAATTTTGGGTGCCCAACACATGCCAAATTTTTAGCATTGCTGAGGCCCTAAAGTGCCAGTGGAATTGTCTACTGGGATACCATCTCCAGAGTATCTGTTCTAGTGGGAAATGCAGATTTTCAGTATATCTGAAAATTAGGTGCAAGTTGTCTCTATTCGGAAACAATTAGTGACCACTGAAAAAATGTTAACCATGGTGTAAATCTTTTTAGGTGAAAGTTAATTACAGATTTCTATTTCAGTATTTCTATGGAAGAAGCCCTGGATTTATTATAATTTTCTCATGTTTTCTTGTACAAAACAGATAATCAATTCAAGATAAGAAACCATGACAGTGGAAACTGATTCAAATGTTAATCACTCAAACCTGGAAGTGGAGCCTACCCAGTCTTTGGAAGATGGAGCAATCCAACAAGTACCAGGCAAAAAGAAAAAATCCTGTTGCACTGACTTGAAGGTTCAGTGGATTACTATTATTCATTACTGTTGTTATTTGTTGAGCATTGATAATATGTGTGTTCTTCTTCAAGGTATATAAGCAGGCATGGTTCTTGTTCCCTCTGTTTTTTTCATCCAATTAATAAAAGAATATTAGGAGTTTTATTTAAAAAATATACAAGCCAATAATAATAAATACATAATGTATGGCTCTTTTGTAGAATTTTTCATCTGTAGAGCTCAATGTACTCCACGAAGGAGGTCAGCATCTTTATCCCCATTTTACAGATGTGGAAATTGAAGCACAGGGAGGGATGTGATTTGCCCACAGTCACCCAGCAGAGCAGTGGCAGAGCCAGGAATTGAACTGGGTCTACTGAGTCCCTGTCCTGATAGGCAAAGTTCAAAAAGTTGGTTTGGCCAAGCACTCAAGGTGTCAGGAAAATAATAATATTTAGCTCTTATTCACAGATCTCAAAGCACTTTATAAAGGAAGTAATTATCATTAGCCTCATTTTACAATAGGGGAAACTGAGGTACAGGGAGGTGAAGTGACTTGCCCAAGGTGACCCAGCAGAGTGGTGTAACCAGGAATAGAACCCAGCTCTTCTGAGTCCTCAGCTGATGCTGTAACCCCTAGACCACACTGACTCACTTAAATTATGTAAAGTCTTGACTAAATAGGGCTGGAAAACTAATGAAAATTTTGCTTTCTTGGTATAATATTTGCTGCTTCTGGTTAAGCTGGAAGTACCATGAAATCAGTATTTCTTGTGGTATTATTATGTGTTTGACTTCTGCTCAGGCTAGGCCCGTGGGCCAAATTCATACTTGGTGTAACTCCATTAAAATCAATGGAGCTGCAACCGGGGATGAATTTGATCTGATCAGAAGCCTGTAATAAAATTATAAAAATAAGTGAATCCAACTTTTTCAAATATTCAAAATGGCTTGGTTCACATTTGGGGCAAAGGTTAGCATATTCCTTATTTGAGCTGAACCCATTTTGCCACCCCTATATATCTCCAATAGTAGTTGGACTGCTCTCAAAACTCTCATATCCCTGGGAGTCTCATTGGACCAACTTCACCACTGGCATAAGTAGGCATGGAAGCTAGTGAGTTTGTATCCACTTATCCCAGTGGTGAGTGTAGCACAGAAAGTTCTAGAAACTAGAATTTAATAGACACAATAACTTTAATGTTAGGTATGAGCGCAATTTTTTCAGTTACAATGAGAATCACCTCATCTTCCTATCAGACTTTGGAGTCAATTTTTTGGGGAGATTCAAAACAGTTCTGCTAACTTCTTGCTTGTGTGGCAAGGTTTAAAACAGTTCAATTAACTTTTTTGTTCCTACTTTCGTACTTATTTGCATTTCATGGCTTCAGTCAGAACCAGATATAAAACTACTGAAAATAGTGTCGTCCCCCCCAAAAAAAATCTCAGAATTGTTGGACCCAGTAAATATGAAAATTCTTAGACTAAAGCCTGCTTTTGTGAGATGTTTCAGTCAAATTTCTAGGCAAAACCAGCATCCAACTCCTTTTAAAAACATTTTTTCTTAGGATTTGTTTTGCTTGTCATCTGTTGCAGTAAATAGCATCATAAAGTTCAAAACCCATTTTAATTTGTTCACTTATCTACTGTTAGGTTAAACAAGCTATTTTAACTTTTACCCTGAGGGCAACAGGTTTGTTTGTTTGGGATTCAGTAAAAAGCTGTTATGTTGAAATATCTGGATAATATTTAAGCACTCCTAGACTATCTTGTCATCATAAGCATGGTTTTATTTGCAATCATTGCAATACTAAATAGAGTTTGTGTCGAAGCAAAGTGTGTATTCAAATGCTCTTGTTTTAAACCTATAAAAAAGTCAAATACAAACATTTCCTTTGCAAAGGGGTACAACACAAATATAATCCAAATACTTCGAACTTCATCCAAACGGGGATGAGATTGCCAAAGAATCTGTACAAGACCTCCAAAAAGAGGGATATTGTGAAGCTTGTGGCTAAGCCCTATGTTGTAATACCAACATGACTTCTAACCTGGGGATGGACAAACTGACTTAAAAAAAGTAACAACTGAATTGATGCTAAGATTCATTTACAGTTTGAACTCGTTTCAGCAAGTGGCCCCTGACCAGAGCTCTTATTCTTGTTAATTATTTGTATTCTGGTAGCACCTTGAGGCCTCAAGGTTTCTTCTGCACCCAGTTGGTCTCAGTGTTGTGGATAGCTTGAAAATTGATGTTAGGTTTCAGTAGGATAAGCTGTCCCTACTGAGATGGTTGCTGTCTACAGATTCTGTAATCCAGGGCGTTTAGGTTCAGAAGCACAAATTCTATTCTGGGGAGCCTTTGACCAGCCAAGTAAAGGAGGCCGTGCTTTCTGGATGCTGAAGCTGGCAATGCCATAACTAAGCACAAACAAAGTTAAGCTTTGGGTTGTCTCGTGCACATGACTTCTGTAGATCACAATGAGACCAGAATGGGAAGAAAACACTTCTGAAAACCCAGGGGGAGCTTCTTGCAGGATCAAGGCCTCATATTGTGTTAGAAAAATCATATTTTCGCCATTGGAGTTTGATTAGTAAAGTTAATTAAATTAAGATTTAATTCATGCAGATTGTTCTATAGATTTAAGTTCGCTTGGTCTCTGTATTAATTTCTCCTCCCTTGCCTCCCATCTTCTGTCTTCATCTTTCTTCAGGTATTTCTCATTGCTTTGTCATTCAGCTACTTGTGCAAAACATTATCTGGAACAGTTATGAAAAGTTCCATCACTCAGATAGAAAGAAGATTTGATATTCCCTCCTCTGTAGCTGGCTTAATTGATGGAAGTTTTGAGATGGGTAATTGGTATTCCGTAACATACAGTAAATTACTCAGAGCAAATACAATGAACAGCATCTACTAGTAATGTTTTCTTTGCTTTTTTAGGTAATTTGCTGGTGCTGGCATTTGTAAGTTATTTTGGAGCCAAATTTCATAGACCAAAAATCATTGCTTTGGGGTGTTGTATTATGTCAGCTGGAAGTATTTTAACAGCAATGCCTCATTTCTTCATGGGATAGTAAGTATTCACTAAGGCTAATTTAGGTCCACTGGGATTCTATACTACTTTCTCCATTTTGTCAAATGAACACCACTGTATTTTTAAAGTTTGGGATTATCAAAAAGCCTAAGAACAAATTAATATTTCGGGCCGACCTAAATGGATATCAGAATAAATATACAAGTCAGGCAACTCCACAGATACACTAGCACGCATTAGAACTGGTGGGAATTCCCTTCCCCTCGTCCAAAATACCAAATTTTTTTCAAAAATCAGAACCACCAAAATGTTTCCATTTTCAGCTAGAAATATTTTGGTTTGGTTGGTTTGTAGGCTTTTGAGGGAAAGTAGACGTTTTCTGTAAAAAGCGGACACTTTCCATGTGAATTTATATTCCCTGAAAACCAAAATTTTCCACCAAAAATCAATTTTGATAGAAAATTTTTCATCAGCCCTAGTGTGCATCATGCTGCTTTTCAAGACATTACTATGGCTAACTCTAAGGGAAAAGTCTTAGGAAATTGCTGGGACTATAGAAGGAATGAGATATTGCTCAGTGTGAGGAAGGATGGTAGAGTCTGGCCTTAAACAGGGTTATTGCATGGAAGGTTAAAGTATGATGAATCACAACAATTTCAGTTGAATAATTATATTTTAAAATTATTTCATATGATTTCTATAACTGGGTATTTTTGTAGTTATGAACAGGACCCTGAGACTCCATTACAAGAAAGCACTTAAGCTTGTGTGAAACTTGAAGCGTGGGAGTAATCCAACGGAAGTCAGTGGAACTACTCCTGTGATTAAAGTGTTTCAGTGCTGTATTGGGGCCTTAATCCAAAAAAGTCGAAAAGATGCATTCTACTCCAAGAGCATGTTTGACTACATTGTCCAACATCTTTAATGTCCAACATGATGGAGTCTCCGCAGCAGCAGTAACTCTAGCTTTCAATAATTGCTCACAGTCATTCGAATGCTGGTAAAATGGAAGAGTAGAGTGTGACAAATATGGGAATTCCCTGAAATATCCTAGGGGAAAGCCTTATTGAATTAAGTTTAAATATCTTTGAGGTCCACTGTATTAAATGCAAAATTTATGTATTATTGTAGTTCAGGATTGTGCATAAATTCTCTAGGGGGAAGATGTGATATGAGGCCTGGGAGTTCAAAGGATTATACTGAAAATGTGCCAGACAAGAATGGACTTGTGGGACAATAAATGTGAAGTGGATTTCCTGGGGAATACCTAATATTAATGCAAATTCCCTGCCTCTAGTTATGCGAAAAAACAGTCTTTCAAAGCCACATCTTGAGGAGAGTGTCATTGTCTGCTGATTACCTGTTCCTGGAGATGGGCGATCAAAGGCCTGAGCTATATAAAGAAACTGGCTGATCTGTCCAGTCTTGGTTCTGGTTCTGAATCTGAAACAGTTATGAAATGGTAACCATGGGGGAAACCTAGTTTTGGGTTTTGAAGCACTGACACTTACCAGAACCCTAGGCTGGAGTGGGGTGTATGCGTGTGTGACCTCTGCGTGTAGGTTCTTTTATTGTTTGAATGTGTTTTCTCTGCAATTCTTTCACCTTAAGAATAAAGGTGCTTGCTTAGAAAGAGCTGTGTGGTAACTTATAACTATTGGCAATACACTTGCCATAGCCTCTGGAGAGAAAGCAAATTGCAGACGCTGGTTTTTTAGAAAGTCTGGCTTGTTGGGGATATCAGTGTAAATCAGGAATCAACAGATCAGCCTCAACACCATGTTCAGGAGGGAGAGAGACGTGGGTTTCAGCCCTAGAGAAGTGATGACTGAGGAGCTGGGAGCCTAGTGTGTGTGTCTTTGGTGGACCAGGAAGGGGGAATACATGTGCACTTCCCTGGAAGCTGTGATATAGGGATTACTCATATAAGGTTCCAAACTTCACCTGTGAAGGTGCCCTGCAGAAATGGGAGTTGAAGAAATCCAGCACTTTAAAGGAGGATTCTAATTAGTAGCTTATGGTATTAGGCCATATATTTGTAAGGGCTGATCCTGCACACCCCTACTTGAGCAAATAGTCATTACTCATACAGTGGCTTCAGTGAGACTTTTCAGGTGAGTGTTTGCAGAACTGGGCCAAAAGTTCTGTTCAGGGTGCTCTCACCAGTAAAAATCCTCAAGTCTAGTGAAACTAATTTGCCAACAAATGTATCATCTCTTTGTTCAGAGAAGCACTGTTTTGTCTACCCATGACATTGCTTCTAGCAGAAGTTTTGATTCAGTGACAAATATACAATGCAACACATTTCTATTCCTATATTCAATACTATAGAATCTTTTATGGGTGTCACAGTTCAAGGCAACCACACCTGTATTCCCCCTCTATGGTCCTCACAAGTTTCCAATTCCCCAGCTGTTACTTCTTTCAGGCAGAGGCATGTGTCTCCCTACCTCATGACTGGAAGATTTTCAGGCTACACACTTCCTGCCTACACTGTGTATCCCCAGCAAAAGAGACAGCCTAAGCAGGTTTCCTTTGCCTTCTCTTCAGAGGCTATAAACAGTGTGATTGCTCACAGTTAAGTTACCACATCG
The DNA here is from genome assembly GCF_013100865.1 of Trachemys scripta elegans. Taxonomy (NCBI): domain Eukaryota; kingdom Metazoa; phylum Chordata; order Testudines; family Emydidae; genus Trachemys; species Trachemys scripta. Next base: position 114,705,090 of record NC_048298.1, read on the forward strand.
CTCTTCCTAAAAAAGCACATTTTATTTTTATTGTAAAAGTATTATAGAGAAAACACATTAAAACAATGAAAGAACTGACTTGCATATTGATTAGTTGATCAGAGATCACCCCAACTGTGGCAGGTGAATATTCCTTCAATTCCCACCAAGGGAGTTTTCTGGGGTTACAAGTTCATAACTGCTTTGTCTTGGAACAAGAATCCCCATGAATCTGTCTGTCACTCCTTTCTCCAGTTTGTCTTTGAAGAGACTGTGAATAGATAATCAGCCAGACAATGGGTTTCTCCTCAAGGTATAGGATGATTCAAAAGGATGATTCCTGAGGTGGGTAATTTACATTCCCCTCCTGCCAAGTATTTCCTAGGAAACTCACTCAACTGAAAGTTCAGTCTCGTTTGGCCTATTGAAGCTCATACCACTTCCCAGGTTTACATTAGTCCTGTCTCCCTGTTAAAGAAGTTCCACACAATTCCACAATAATACATAAACATTTGCATTCTTTCAGAGTGGTAACCATGTTAGTCTGTATCAGCAAAAAGAATGAGGAGTACTTGTGGCACCTTAGAGACTAACAAATTTATTTGGGCATAAGCTTTTGTGGGCTAAAACCGACTTCATTGGATGCATGCAGTGGGAAACAGCAGGGCCGGCTCCAGGCACCAGCTTAACAAGCAGGTGCTTGGGGCGGCCAAGGGAGAGAGGCGGCACCTGCGGCAATTCGGGGGCTGCAGGTCCCTCACTCCCTCTAGGACCGAAGGACCTGCCGCTGAATTGCCGCCACAGTTTTTTTGCTTGGGGCGGCAGAAATGCTGGAGCCGGCCCTGACACAGAGAACATGAAAAAATAGGTGTTGCCATACCAACTGTAACGAGAGTAATCAATTAAGGTGGGCTATTATCAGCAGGAGAAAAAAAAACTTTTGTAGTGATAATCAGGATGGCCCATTTCCAACAGTTGACAGGAAGGTGTGAATAACAGTAGGAGGAAAAATAGCCTGGGGAAATAGTTTTTACTTTGTGTAATGACCCATCCACTCCCAGTCTTTATTCAAACCTAATTTAATGGTGTCCAGTTTGCAAATTAATTCCAGTTTCTCGTTGGAGTCTGTTTTTGAAGTTTTTTTGTTGGAATAGTGCAATTTTGAGGTCTGTAATTGAGTGACCAGGGAGGTTGAAGTGTTCTCTGACTGGTTTTTGAATGTTATAATTCTCAACGTCTGATTTGTGTCCATTTATTCTTTTGCAAAGAGACTGTCCAGTTTGGCCAATGTACATGGCAGAGGGGCATTGCTGGCACATGATGGCATATATCATATTGGTAGATGTGCAAGTGAATGAGCCTCTGATAATGTGGCTGATGTGATTAGGTCATAGAATATCAGGGTTGGAAGGGATCTCAGGAGGTCATCTAGTCCAACCCCCTGCTCAAAGCAGGACCAATCCCCAACTAAATCATCCCAGCCAGGGCTTTGTCAAGCCTGACCTTAAAAACCTCTAAGGAAGGAGATTCTACCACCTCCCTAGGTAACCCATTCCAGTGCTTCACCACCCTCCTAGTGAAAAAGTTTTTCCTAATATCCACCCTAAACCTCCCTCACTGCAACTTGAGATCATTACTCCTTGTTCTGTCATCTGGTACCACTGAGAACAGACTAGCTCCATACTCTCTGGAACCCCCTTTCAGGTAATTGAAAGCAGCTATCAAATCCCGCCTCATTCTTCTCTTCTACAGACTAAACAATCCCAGTTCCCTCAGCCTCTCCCCATAAGTCATGTGCTCCAGCCCCCTTATCATTTTTGTTGCCCTCCGCTGGACTCTTTCCAATTTATCCACATCCTTCTTGTAGTGTGGGGCCCAAAACTGGACACAGTACTCCAGATGAGGCCTCACCAATGTCGAATAGAGGGGAATGATCACGTCCCTCGATCTGCTGGCAATGCCCCTACTTATACATCCCAAAATGCCGTTAACCTTCTTGGCAACAAGGGCACACTGTTGACTCATATCCAGCTTCTCGTCCACTGTAACCCCTAGGTCCTTTTCTGCAGAACTGCTGCCTAGCCATTCGGTCCCTAGTCTGTAGCCATGCATGGGATTCTTCCGTCCTAAGTGCAGGACTCTGCACTTGTCCTTGTTGAACTTCATCAGATTTATTTTGGCCCAATCCTCTAATTTGTCTAGGTCCCTTTGTATCCTATCCCTACCCTCCAGCGTATCTACCACTCCTCCCAGTTTAGTGTCATCTGCAAACTTGCTGAGGGTGCAATCCACACCATCCTCCAGATCATTAATGATGATATTGAACAAAACCGGCCCCAAGACCAACCCTTGGGGGACTCTGCTTGATACTGCTGCGAGCTAGACATGGAGCCATTGATCACTACCCGTTGAGCCTGACAATCTAGCCAGCTTTTTATCCACCTTATAGTCCTATGATAGTGTCCCCTGAATAGATATGTGGGCAGAGTTGGCAATGGGCTTTGTTGCACGGATAGGTTCCTGGGTTAGTGTTTTTGTTGTGTGGTGTGTGGTTGCTGGTGTGTATTTGCTTCAGGTTGGGGGGCAGTCTGTAAGCGAGGACTGGCCTGTCTCTCAAGATTTGTGAGAGTGGGGGATTGTCCTTCAGGATAGGTTGTAGATCCTTGATGATGCGCTGGAGAGGTTTTAGTTGGGGGCTGAAGGTGATGGCTAATGGCGTTCTGTTACTTTCTTTGTTGGGCCTGTCCTGTAGTAGGTGGCTTCTGGGTACTCTTCTGGCTCTGTCAATCTGTTTCTTCACTTCAAAAGGTGGGTATTATAGTTGTAAGAATGCTTGCTCGAGATCTTGTAGGTGTCTGAGGAGTTGGAGCAAATGCGGTTATATCTTAGAGCTTGGCTGTAGACAATGTTAAAAAACACATTAAGAAAAACAGTAAAATTAAGAAACACAGTAAAAGAACTAAAAAAGAGCTACCGTGGCTTAACAACCATGTAAAAGAAGCAGTGAGAGATAAAAAAACTTCTTTTAAAAAGTGGAAGTCAAATCCTAGTGAGGCAAATAGAAAGGAGCATAAAAACTGCCAAATTAAGTGCAAGAATGTAATAAGAAAAGCCAAAGAGGAGTTTGAAGAAATAGAAGAACGGCTAGCCAAAAACTCCAAAGGTAATAACAAAATGTTTTTAAAGTACATCAGAAGCAGGAAGCCTGCTAAACAACCAGTGGGGCCCCTTGATGATCGAGATACAAAAGGAGCGCTTAAAGACGATAAGTCATTGCGGAGAAACTAAATGGATTCTTTGCCTCAGTCTTCACGGCTGAGGATGTTAGGGAGATTCCCAAACCTGAGCCGGCTTTTGTAGGTAACAAATCTGAGGAACTGTCACAGATTGAAGTGTCACTAGAGGAGGTTTTGGAATTAATTGATAAACTTAACATTAACAAGTCACCGGGACCAGATGGCATTCACCCAAGAGTTCTGAAAGAACTCAAATGTGAAGTTGCGGAACTATTAACTAAGGTTTGTAACCTGTCCTTTAAATCGGCTTCTGTACCCAATGACTGGAAGTTAGCTAATGTAACGCCAATATTTAAAAAGGGCTCTAGAGGTGATCCCGGCAATTACAGACCGGTAAGTCTAACGTCGGTACTGGGCAAATTAGTCGAAACAATAGTTAAGAATAAAATTATCAGACACAGAGAAAAACGTAAACTGTTGAGCAATAGTCAACATGGTTTCTGTAAAGGGAAATCATGTCTTACTAATCTATTAGAGTTCTTTGAAGGGGTCAACAAACATGTGGACAAGGGGGATCCAGTGGACATAGTGTACTTAGATTTCCAGAAAGCCTTTGACAAGGTCTCTCACCAAAGGCTCTTACATAAATTAATCTGTCTTGGGATAAAAGGGAAGGTCCTTTCATGGATTGAGAACTGGTTAAAAGACAGGGAACAAAGGGTAGGAATTAATGGTAAATTCTCAGAATGGAGAGGGGTAACTAGTGGTGTTCTCCAAGGGTCAGTCCTCGGACCAATCCTATTCAACTTATTCATAAATGATTTGGAGAAAGGGGTAAACAGTGAGGTGGCAAAGTTTGCAGATGATACTAAACTGCTCAAGATAGTTAAGACCAAAGCAGACTGTGAAGAACTTCAAAAAGATCTCACAAAACTAAGTGATTGGGCAACAAAATGGCAAATGAAATTTAATGTGGATAAATGTAAAGTAATGCACATTGGAAAAAATAACCCCAACTATACATCCAATATGATGGGGGCTAATTTAGCTACAACAAGTCAGGAAAAAGATCTTGGAGTCATTGTGGATAGTTCTCTGAAGATGTCCACGCAATGTGCAGAGGCGGTCAAAAAAGCAAACAGGATGTTAGGAATCATTAAAAAGGGGATAGAGAATAAGACTGAGAATATATTATTGCCCTTATATAAATCGATGGTACGCCCACATCTCAAATACTGCGTACAGATGTGGTCTCCTCATCTCAAAAAAGATATACTGGCACTAGAAAAAGTTCAGAAAAGGGCAACTAAAATGATTAGGGGTTTGGAACGGGTTCCATATGAGGACAGATTAAAGAGGCTAGGACTCTTCAGCTTGGAAAAGAGGAGACTAAGGGGGGATATGATAGAGGTATATAAAATCATGAGTGATGTGGAGAGCGTGGATAAGGAAAAGTTATTTACTTATTCCCATAATACAAGAACTAGGGGTCACCAAATGAAATTAATAGGCAGCAGGTTTAAAACAAATAAAAGGAAGTTCTTCTTCACGCAGTGCACAGTCAACTCGTGGAACTCCTTACCTGAGGAGGTTGTGAAGGTTAGGACAATAACAGCGTTTAAAAGAGAACTGGATAAATTCATGGTGGTTAAGTCCATTAATGGCTATTAGCCAGGATGGGTAAGGAATGGTGTCCCTAGCCTCTGTTTGTCAGAGGGTGGAGATGAATGGCAGGAGAGAGATCACTTGCTCATTACCTGTTAGGTTCATTCCCTCTGGGGCACCTGGCATTGGCCACTGTCGATAGACTGGCTACTGGGCTGGATGCACCTTTGGTTGGACCTGATACAGCCGTTCTTATGTTCTAATGGATCGTGTGGTGTGGTCTGGATGAAAGCTGGAGGCATGTAGATAAGTATAGCGGTCAGTAGGTTTCCGGTATAGGGTGGTGTTTATGTGACCGTTGCTTATTGTGTGGACTGGTCCAGGCTGAGATTGATGGTGGGATGGAAATTGTTGAAATCATGGTGGAATTCCTCAAGGGCTTCTTTTCCATGGGTCCAGATGATGAAGATGTCATCAATGTAGCACAAGTAGAATAGGGGCTCCAACGAGAAACTGCAGAATTGGAATTAATTTGCAAACTGGACACCATTAAATTAGGCTTGAATAAAGACTGGGAGTGGATGGGTCATTACACAAAGTAAAAACTATTTCCCCATGTTAATTTTTCCCCCTACTGTTACTCACACCTTCCTGCCTACTGCTGGAAATGGGCCATCCTGATTATCACTACAGAAGTTTTTTTTCTCCTGCTGATAATAGCCCACCTTAATTAATTACTCTCATAACAGGTGGTATGGCAACACCCATTTTTTCATGTTCTCTGTGTATATATAGCTTCCTACTGTATTTTCCACTGCATGCATCCGATGAAGTGGGTTTTAGCCCATGAAAGCTTATGCTCAAGGTGCGACAAGTACTCCTCATTCTATTTGCATTCTTAATACAGTGAATTCCTAAAATACTTAAACTTACTTCAGTAAGGTTTAACTTAATTCAGTAAGGTTTGTCCACGATATTGCACGAAATTGCCATATCTGTCACAACAAGTTAATGTTGAAGGATTAAACAAAGACTGTGAATGGCTTTCCAACTACAGAAGCAGTTTCTCCTCCCTTGGTGTTCACACCTCAACTGCTAGCAGAGCACCTCACCCTCCCTGATTGAACTAACCTCGTTATCTCCATACTGATTTATACCTGCCTCTGGAAATTTCCATTACTTGCATCTGAAGAAGTGAGGTTCTTACCCATGAAAGCTTATGCTCCCAATACTTCTGTTAGTCTTAAAGGTGCCACAGGACCCTCTGTTGCTTTTTACAGATTCAGACTAACACAGCTACCCCTCTGATACTTAATAAGTTAATAATTATAAAAAGAAAACTAAAGAATTATGTTCAGCAGAATGTCTTTCTAACTCTTCTGCTGTTTTGCAGTAGCATCAAGCTTGTCATTTCTATTACTTAATTCAAAGAGACTATAGGACTGTAGTTACAAAAAATAACTAAGGGCTTGTCTATATGGAGAATTAGTTCATGACAAACTGGGTGTAAATCTACAGCGCTGTAGCATACCATGCAATAACTCACTATGTGGACCCTTCTACTGCACACTAAAAGTTCTGTAGTATGCTTTGACATACTGCTGTTTGCACAATGGAACTTTCAGTGCACAGTAGCAAGGTCCATATTGCCGGTTAGCGTGTGACAGGCTAGAGGACTGTAGATTTACATTCCAGCTTATCATGCACTAACTCTCCATATTGACATATCCTAAGAGTGGGATTTTCAAAGGAGCCTGAGTTAAATGTCCACATTTCTTATTGCAGAGTGGTAGCTATGTTAGTCTGTATCAGCAAAAACAACTATGAGTATTTGTGGCACCTTAGAGATTAACAAATTTATTTGAGCATAAGCTTTCATGGGCTAAAACCCACTTCATCGGATGCAAGCAATGGAAAATAAATACAGTAGGAAGATATATATACAACATCTACTGTATTTTCCACTGCATGCATCCGATGAAGTGGGTTTTAGCCCACGAAAGCTTATGCTCAAATAAATTTGTTAGTCTCTTAGGTGCCACAAATACTCCTCGTTCTTTTCACATTTCTTATATTTCTTTTAAGTTCCCCGTTTAAAATATTATATCTGTCATATAGTCGCTTTTGATATCTTCTTGCTCATTTTTTTCTCATTTCTTCCTCCTTCTCCCTTATTTTTTTTTACTTAAATGATCCTCCTTTTTACTGTTAAATTAACACTTTGGAAAAAATAATTTGAATGAGGTCCACAGACAGTTAGATGCCCATTCTCTCTATTCGCCAAAACAGCAGGCACAAAATTCCCCCTGTACTGAGATAAAATATACCCCTGTATTTCTTCAATTGCCCAGAAACATCACTACTAAATATAATGTTGTGTGTTCAGTTATAAGTATGAAACAGCATCGCATGCAGTGTTGTCTGTCAACTCAACTTCAAGTCTCTCTCCCTGCTCAGTGGATCAAAATGTAACTGGTATCAGTGAAACCTTATCAGAACATTCAGATTCAGGTAAGAAATTGTAACTGAAAATACATCTAAATGTGACAATTTTGACCTACTTATAAATCAGTCTTCACACAAGAGGGCAATTCATCCCAGTGTGGAGGGCCAGTACAATTCTAAACCCCATTTAAGCCGTAACTTATTTGGCGGGTGTTAGTGACACTTCAGTGATACAGCAGCCTTGAAAATCTCATTCAGAGCAAGCACATCTACCAATTCAGAAGTATCTGAACTACTGGGGTCCAGTTTCTCCCACCCTTCTGGATACAAGTATCTCACATTGACATTAAAGGAATTTCTCATATACTGTAATTTGTGAGGAGAATTGATTCCCAAAGGAAATTTAAGAACCCAACCTGTGTTAGAGTTAACTGGAAATTAACTGGCATTTCTGTGATCTTCATATACCTCACCACCAGTTTAGAATATACCTATAGAGCATCTGCAGCTGTATGCTGCATGGGAGGAGAAAAAGGACTCTAGGACCCATGAGCCAACTGCTAGCCTGGATCAGGGGACATAGTTGAAGGTGTAAATGAAATGTCATAGAGTATGTCTATTACAATGTCAATCTGTTGTTTTTTTTTTCTCTAGATATTCTTCCCTAACAATACAGACCATTATCCTTGCATTACTATCTTTTGTAGACAAGCATGTGACTGATAGCAGGAAGTGTTGTTAAAGGGAGGACTGATGATTTGGGGGTTAATGAGTTTGGTAACCTAGATAGAGTCTAAATCTTATGTAAGGAAAAACAATTGAGCAAGATGAAAGAGAGAGAGTTAAATGGAGTTATAGCCAGGCTCATGGTTTATTGTTCTACTGTAAGGATAGTAATTACTGTTATTTACAGATTGTGTAAAGGCAGCATCATCATATATGTGGATATACGTCCTATTGGGCAACTTGTTACGTGGAGTTGGGGAATCGCCAATAACACCGCTAGGAATTTCTTACCTTGATGATTTTGCTAAAGAAGAAGATGCTCCTTTATACATAGGTAATCTTAAGAGAATGAAAAGGCTGGTTATGAAGAAACAGTGACAGGATCAAGTTTGCTTTAGCTTTAAAAGTAGATCATCTTCCTCTAAAGAATCCTATTTTTTTTTTTAAACTCTCTCCATTAAAACCAGGCAAAAATCTTTTGACAAAGCTTTTTTTTCTCTCTGATAAATGCAGATTTGCATCCACTGAAACATTTTGTGAATTTGTATTGAATTTGCCAAATTGTTTTGGTCAAATAAAATAACAAACAACCTCCCCTCCCTCAAAAAACCACAGAAACACAAATTAGAAAATCAGAAAAAGTCAAAATATTTGGATGTGCCTTTTTCTAAATGAAACATGTTAGCTTTTCAATTTGAAATTACTTTTCATTTCAAAATTGTATTCACTTTTATTAACAGCTTTTTATAAAGGCAACCCCCCCCCCCCCCAAAAAAATAAACTTTTTTTTCTTTTTGAACAATACATTTCATTTGACCGGAAATGAAATTTTGTTGACTTTTTCAGAGTGCTGAAAAAGTAAAAAAAAAAAATCATTTTGGGTTGTCTCAATTTTCTTTTCTTTTATTGGTTTGATCACCTAACCGAAGAATTAGTTACCCTCACAGGTCTACTCTCCATTTTGACTGTGATTTACAGAGGAGCCTATGTAAGTTGGGTGCCTAAGTCCTTAGATTCTTTCGGAAAATGGTAGCCTTGATTCCTAGTCAATTGCTGCCTTCAAAAGAAAATGACAAGGTTGTATAAATTTCCATGTAATGTTTTTATCTTAATCCACCGAGTCCTGGTTCATTCTACCTGCACTGAGATTTGAACTTGAGTTTTATGTGAATGGAGTTAATTTGGCTCTTGTAGTCTTGAATGGCCACTAAACAAATTTAAATAAATAAATAAATGATACATTAATACTGCCTAAGGTGATCTTTTTCACCAAAAAGGAGAAGAATAAAAAACCTATCTCACATGGCAGGATGCTAGTCTTTGCACTTCCTGGAATACCGTGGTTCTAGGAGAGGAATAAGAAAAAATAGGTGGAAAACATATAGGGCCACATGTCTGTAAATTTACCAGTGTCTACTTCATTATATTTTCAGCATGTTTGCACACAATAGCAATGATCGGGCCAATAATTGGCTACCTGTTGGGATCACTATGTGCCAGCTTGTATGTGGATATTGGATTTGTGGATCTAGGTAAGGAAAAATGGAGAGCCAATTATATTAAACTGTTGTATAATAATCAATATGGCCAGTCCTTTATATCAGGCTATGCCAAATATTTTCATGCCTTTTAGTAAATAATAAATGTGTTTGTTTCAAGGTGAGGTAAGAACAAAGTGTTTTCCCTGAAAAAATAATTTTAAAAGTTGTAGGTATGGGAAATATTTTAGGCCCAATTCAGGAAAGCACTTCAGCATGGGCTTAAATCCATGCCTATTCAGTAAAGCATTTAAACGTGCTTAAATTTAAGTATGTGTTTACGCACCCTCACTGAATGCTTTGCTGAGTCATGTCCTTACTGATGGGGTTTGGCTAGCATATCAATTTTTCATTTTAGGTGGTTAATTTCAAATGTTGGCTGAGCATGTAAGATGTTAATTGTTTAATATTACTCTCTATTACTGACTTCAAATTTTACTACGGGTCAAAGAAAAAAGAAAATATACTAGGTGATGTTTTCGAAGGGGCTTCTATTGGGTGTCCATTGGTGTGCATTCAAATTTTCACACACAGATGCATGTGTGCCCACTCTTTTCCATTGCAAACATCTGTGCATGTGTAATATAAATAAATAGTGATAATAAAGACATTTGAAATGTAACACCCATTGGTGATCTTGAAATAGCCTAATATAAGAGCATATGCTTGCAGGATGAGACTTTTACAGTGCCCCCATACAGGTGTTTGCTTATTTTGCTTTTTAAGGCCCTGATCCCAACAAAATTTTGATCAAATAGGCCATGGTCACTGGGTTAACTACAGCTAGGACTGCTCCTGGTCTCCTAGAGTGCAATCTCTCAGGTGATGGGCCTCATTACCTCCACTTCTTTTGGGGATGGAATCATGCAATTCTCTCACTATGAGACCTGGCCTTCAGCTGCAGTCCCTTTTGGACGAACCATGATTTCTTAGCAGGTTCAACTGGGGTTTTGGACCCTCGTACAGACTTTCCTTCAGGAGCTTCGACAAGTGGTTATTACACTGACCAAGCAGGTTTCTTAAAGCAAAGCATTGTTGATTCAGAACCATGGCATTTAGAGAAACAATAAATAGTCTATATACAGCTATACCTTACCTAAGCTAAGCTAAGGCAGGCCTTGCTTATCCAGGCACCCCCACACTTGCTTTGCAAGTTGAGATAAGCTAGGAGACCCATCAATCCCTGTCTCTTACTGTCTTATCAGAGGCTATCCTTTTATCAGTGACAAAGCTCTCTGTTTAGATATCCTGCCTGGATTTCCCTACCCTGTCAAGACACACACGGAATCACCAGCCAGGCAGTACCCTTAGCAAGGTAGACGTAAAACCTAATAGAAATTGACAACTCTATTGTATTTGTGTACCAGCAGTAGGGCTTATTTGAAGCCATTGTCTGTTCCTCAGTCCAGTGTACCCAGCTCTTGCATGACTTAACTCTTTGGTAGTCACATAGCAAACAATAGATAAACAATCCAGCAAATAAATGGACATATGATATTCATAAAAATACTGCAGGCAGCTCCCACATTCTCTATAATATGGACTTAAGTATGTGACAAATCTCACTGAAGCCAATGAAACTCCTCATGTGCTTAAAGTTAAGCACATGATTAAGTGTTTTGCTGGAAGGTCCTATAAGAAAAAAGGTTATAAGTAAAAAGTACTGTGTCCTAGCAGATCTAGGGTGTGTGTGGGACTCTGCTTGAAACCTATATCAGATTCCCATGTTCTCAAAAGTACCATAAATTCTGCGGCATGTAGCCTTGAATCATACAAGTAAGCAAATGTGTGAAGGCAAATGAAAAACAACACCAACCAGGATATTCATCTGTACAGATAGTCATCTGTAACCTATTATTTAAATCAGCTTCTGTACCAAATGACTGGAGGATAGCTAATGTGACGCCAATTTTTAAAAAGAGCTCCAGAGGTGACCCTGGCAATTACAGGCCAGTAAGCCTCACTTCAGTACCGGACAAATTGGTTGAAACTATTGAAAAGAACAAAATTGTCAGACACATAGATGAACATAATTTGTTGGGAAATAGTCAACATGATTTTTGTAAAGGGAAATCATGCCTCACCAATCTACTAGAATTCTTTGAGGGGGTGTAGTGAAGCGGTGATTCACCGGCGCGGCACCTCCTGCCGGTCGTTCAGGGAATTAGCTTTTCCAGTCTTGGAGCGCCCTCTGCTGGCTGGTGGCTTGCCCAACCCTGGCCCCCATGTCCCTCCCAGATCCCGGTGCCCCCTCACCTTGGGTGCTGCAGTCGCCCCATCTCAAAAAAGATATAGTGGAATTGGAAAAGGTTCAAATAAAGGCCACAAAAATGATTAGGGGTATAGAACAGCTTCTGTATGAGGAGAGATTAATAAAACTGGGACTTTTCAGCTTGGAAAAGAGGCAACTAAGGGGGGATATGATAGACGTCTATAAAATCATGAGTGGTATAAAGAAAGTAAATAAGGAAGTGTTATTTACTCCTCCTCATAATACAAGAACAAGGGGCCACCAAATAAAATTAATAGGTAGCAGGTTTAAAACAAACACAAGAAAGTATTTTTTCATGCAACACACTGTCGACCTCTGGAACTCCTTGCCAGAGCATGTTGTGAAGGCCAATACTATAACGGGGTTCAAAAGGGCGCTACATAGATTCATGGAAGATAGGTCCATCAATGGCTATTATCCAGGATGGGCAGGAATGGTGTCCCTAGGCTCTGTTTGCCAGAAGCTGGGATTGGGTGACAGGTCATAGATCACTTGATGATAACCTGTCTGTTCATTCCCTTTGGGGAACCTGCCATTGGCCACTGTCAGAGGTGGATACTGGGCTTGATGGACCTTTGGTCTGACCCAGTATGGCCGTTCTTATATTATATGACTGCTGGTGCCCTGCTTGCTCTATGTCATCTTTCAATATAGCTCATTAAATATTGAAAATACTGAGTTTCCTTCCAGTGTATAATGTAGATTTCCCAGCAATTACAGGGGGGTGTCTCTTTTTTTCTTCATTAATTCATGAATTCATTTTTTTTCTCATTTTATTCTAGGTAGCATAACCATAACTCCAAAAGACTCCCGGTGGGTAGGTGCCTGGTGGCTTGGTTTTATTGTAGCTGGAATAACTAATCTCATTGCTGCCATACCATTCTGTTTCCTGCCAAAGAGTCTCAAAAAGCAGGAGGAAGAGAATAATGACAAAATTTCATCTGATCTCTCTAAAATTAAAGGACACCAGAGTAGGCATCACGAATCTGAAAATCATCAGCCAGTGAAGTGGTCAGTAACTTCAGAAGGCAAGTGTTTCATATGTTCTGCAAAACTGGAAATCTACCAATACAATGTAACACAGGAATACCCCCCCCCCCAGTTATTTGAAGTCATTGGGTCAATTACATAATCAGGACCTACATTTAAAAGTTTGCACTAGAACCAAACTGGAAATGAGGAAAAATGAATGACCAAAATTAACTAAAATCTGTGTTAAAATTAGTGATGGGTAAGCCTAAAAAAATCAGAAGGTTCTTTTCCCAGCAAGTCATGCTGTATTATTTTCATGATCATCACAGATTTAATGGAAAATGTGAAATCAACTGTCTGCAATGAAAAATACAAAAAGTCTGATTTTCCATTCTGGCTGAATTGTGCTCAATGCAGGAATGTGGGAGGGTAGAGGCAAGAAAAAAGATGACATTGTGTATTCTGTTCTTCTATTCTGGTTCAGTTCTGTAGTCTTTTATTTTATTTAAAGTGAATTTAGTAGTGTTGTATTACACCATTGTGGATTTGACTCTGGTGGCTAGAGTTGCACGTGCAACAGAGTGAACGTTACCTCTGCTACTTGCTTCAGATTTAGAGTGTCTAGGAACACGTAAAGACCACGGTTAGTGACCACACGCACATTTACACATACATGGTCTAGTCTCTTTTACAAGTTTTGTTAAAGTTACAATTGAAGTTATGATTACCTAAGCAGATAAAAAATTCTATAAAGATCTATGCACAAGTTAAAAATATCGTTATACTCACACAGCCTTAATGATATTCTTAAGGTCTGATGGCTGCCTTGCCAATTGATCATCAGTAGAGGGATGGTTCCTAATGGAGTTTCCCACAGGGAACTCAGTTTTCCTAATCTGGGCACCCTCTTTTTATAATGTGATTCTGACTATACCTCATTAGCATTTATGCAGGTAGTGCACCCTGCGGTTAGAGCATGTGTTAGAAAAATGTGACTACTGGATATCTTGTAAGCAAAAATTTATTCTGTTAATTTTTCACAATATCACCCATTGGTATATCTTTTCCTGTAATTTAGTGGGGGGGGGGATAGGGTCATTCTTTGGTCACTTACTTATGTCAAGCATTTCTTAAGTTTATGGCCTAGTATGGCTAAGTTAAAATCTTACAGGTCTTAGCCTGTAGGCCTTGTGTTTCAGCCCTCCTACTTAGATACCTACTATGTAATTATCCCTTCTAACTACTGATCTATTTTATACTTCTATAATCCTACAATTTAACTCTGTTTTGCATACAATGATTTTATATGACAGGGGTGGCCAACCCGTGGCTCTGGAGCCACATGTGGCTCTTCAGAAGTTAATATGCGGCTCCTTGTATAGGCACCGACTCCGGGGCTGGAGCCACAGGTGCCAACTTTCCAATGTGTCGGGGGGTGCTCACTGCTCAACCTCTGGCTCTGCCACAGGCCCTGTTCCCACTCCACTCCATCCCTTCCTTCCCCCTCCCCTGAGCCTGCTGGTCCCTCGCTTCTCCCCCTTTCCCCCAGAGCCTCCTGTACGCCACGAAACAGCTGATCAGGAGGGAAGGGGAGGCGCTGATCGGCAGGGCTGCCAGTGGGCAGGAAGTGCTGGGAGCGGGGAGAGGGGGGCTGATAGGGGGCTGCTGACTTATTACTGTGGCTCTTTGGCAATATACATTGGTAAATTCTGGCTCCTTCTCAGGCTCAGGTTGGCCACCCCGATATATGACATAACATGTTAGTTAATCATAACATCACACAATAAATGAACAATAAACTAAAATCATTGGCTACAGGTTCCAATGTAAGACATGACACAAGATACAGAGGAACCATGGTGAAATCACTTAGGCCTGGATCCTGCAGTGAGTTCATGTGAGCAGACAGTCCCTTTGACCTGTGTGCTGCCCCATTGACTTCAATTTCCCCAGGGACCTTCTGTGTAGATCTCACTGGTGGACTGGGGCCTCAGTTGGCATGTCTCCACTGAAGTTTCTAGGATTACCATTTCTGAGGATTCTACTGTAATTTCACAGCCTGTATTCTAATTGATGACCAGATTCTGCCCTCAGATACTCCTCTGCAAATCCTACTGAAGCCAGTGGGATAAGCACATAGGTGTCTGAGGGCAGGATCTGGTTCTGAATCTCATTGATTATTTACTAATAATTATGCCAAGCATTTTAAAAAATAAAATTGTATATTGTTTCTTTCAGGTTTCTTTAGCTCTCTGAAAAGAGTATTGAGTAATAGAATGTACGTAACATTTTTGTGTTGTTCACTGTTACAATTCAGTAGCTTTGTTGGTTTCTTGACTTACAAACCAAAATACATGGAACAACAGTATGGACAGTCCGCATCTAAGTCTAACTTTGTAACAGGTGAGTGTTACAGTGCTTGGGAAAGTATTTTGATATGCATTTTATTGAGCATGGTGAGATTTTTAAAGGGAATTAGAGTCCCCTTCTGTGATGGAATTATACAAAGTCACCATAGAGCTTGAGTCTGTGGTGGACAGTTAGGGTGACTGTAATGTGTCTCTCTTTGTTTCCTTTTCATGAGCCAAAATTGTAATAGATGGCTGCCAGGATAAATTTGCATGAAGCTTTGAAGATACAGAATTGCTAAGGACTCTATTGTGGCTTTGTCATGAGCAACTTTGGAGCAGACACACCAGGTGGCAGATCGTGAGACATAATCTCAGAGTATTACAGGCTATGTCTATACTTGTGCGCATATCCGAGTACTGGTTTATGTTCATGCCATGTTCATACTTGTGTGTGTTTCCCATATACATATACACATGCATGCTGTGCTGGACACTAGTACAAAGCTGTGCACACACGTATACCTGTGTCCACACTATCGCTGTAGATACTTAATGTTAGCACTTAATGTTTCAGGAACAGTATTCCAGGATTCTGTGCATCACAGAAAGACACTCTAGGAACTGCTTTGCTGTGTTTTGTTGGTACGGTCTTCTGCTTTCACACATTTGCCTATGGCACTTCCTGATCATGTTGCCCTTCACAGTTATTCCCTACAAAACTGGGTGGAAAACATGGAGTAAATGGATGATTATCTGGTTCTGCTTCTGCTCCTTATTGCAGATCAATGGGTATGCAGTGGAGTATGCACTCTGTGAGATGTTGGATGGAATCTGGCCAGCAAACCTGGGAGGTGGGGGAGACTCCGAGTGGCCACGGCAAGGGCGCCGCTTCTCCCTCTCCCTCCCTCCTAGGCTTGAGAGCCTGGGGGGAGGAGGCAGGGCTGGGGATTTGGGGAAGGGGCGGAGTTGAGGCAGGGCCGGGGGTGGGGTAATTAAAGAAGGGGGGGGGCAAAATTGTTTTTGCTTTGGGCGGCAAAAATCCTAGAGCCAGCCCTGATACCTGCTTCTGCTTTGGCTCATGAAACTGTACCCAACATCAATGATCCTGGAAAACAGGAATTCAGTTACAAGCTAAGTAGCTGCAGACTGGTCGTGGAGTGCACATTTGGTAAACTGAAAGTGCATTGGTGCTGCCTTTGCAGCTGTCTGGATGCCAACGTGGCAAACACTGTTCATATAGTCATCGCCTGCTGCATACTTCAGAACATTTGTGAGATAAAGGGAAGTGTTTCCATCCTGAGTGAGGTCAGAACAAGTCTGGTTTATAAACTCTGTACAGGAAGCTGAAATAGGAAGCTTTCGGCCCAGTCAAGAATGAAAAAGCACCTTCAGTTCATCATTAGGAAGGAGGACCAACACACAGTTAAACAAAACAAAACATTTACTAAAAATATACAGTTGCTAGGGTAGACGTCTGCCACTGTCTGCCTCCTGGTGTCCCCACTGCCCTGAATGGGTGGTACTCCACAGTGGGCCTCTGCATGGTGCAGTGCATGTCACCCAACATGCTGGTGCAGCTATTCTGGCTGATACTTTGGAGCGGACAAAGCCAATGCTCCTTCCAGTGGGAGGGAAAATCTAGCACTTCTCTGGATCCAACTTCCTCTTCCATGCTGCAACCTGTGGTACAGGTAGTCAACACAAAGGCATAAGGAGGTGCCTTATGTGCCCTTACCCTCTCATGATGCTGCACGAGTTGGGACAGAGTTTGGTCCTTAATTACATAGATCTAGATGTATTTTTCACAAGTTCATTGGCAAAAGTATTAGGGGAGATTCTTGGGCCCTTGAAACGTCATGGTATTTTGAGACATGAAATAAATTGATGAAATTTTTCAGGCAGCATGTTATGAAAATTTTCACCAATTTCAATCAGTTCATGTGTTAAATCTGTTATGGGTGACAGAATGTGACTACACCTCTCCAGTATCCCTCCTCTCTCTTTTATTGCAGGAGTAACTGCTTTACCTGCTGTAAGCATTGGGATTTTTTTAGGAGGGCTCATAATGAAGAAATACAAAATGGGCATGATTGGAGCTACAAAATTTGGATTTGGAATGTCACTGATGGCTTTTCTCATAACCATCTCATACTTTTTTGTGGGCTGTGAGAACCATGTAGTGGCAGGACTGACAGTATCTTATGATGGGTATGTATACATCTTATGTATTATATAGCATGTTTCCTTTCTCTGGTAGCAGAGAAGCATTACAAACTGCATAATGTTTTTTCATGATTGAATAAAAATACACCATTGTAGTCCTTAGTGTATCTTCCACAAATATTGAAGGATTTATCGCATTAGCAAATGTCAGATTCTAAATTTGTATAAATTGTAATGGAGCTAGATTGATTTACACCAGATGAGAATGTAGCCCTCTTTTTTATATCGATATACTTTGTTTGAAAGTTACTTACTGCTACTTTTTGGGGGGGGGGGCTTTATAATTATATCAGTTTGGGGTATGGATCTTAATTGAATAACTGTGTCAGTGTAATTCATGTAAAAAATGAATAACAGTTTTAGGGTGTGTGGTTTTAGGCATCTAGAATGGTGGGACTGAACACAGATAGTGTCAAGAATTTCACTGTGTCTTAGAACTAAAGGTCTGATTTTTCTGGGCTACAATGGGCAGAAATCCCTTTCTTTGTCATAGAATTTTTCATAACCCAGTAGTCATCTGTATTTCAATGTACATGGGATGGAAGCTGAGGCCACAAGATCAATGTTACAAGAATAGGAACAATTTAAGCTTGTTTACCTGGAATATTAGTTTAGTTAATGAGGGTATCAAGTAGGAGTGACAGACAAATTTGTGATATTGTCCTTTAATGTTTAATTGAGACATGGATTTTGTAATAAAACAATGTTATGCCTTTGTAAATTTACCTCGTAAGCAAACCAGTTGCACGTCATGAAACCACCTTATTTTCTGTCTGCAACTCTGACTGCAAATGTGCCACAAACCAGTGGGATCCTGTCTGTGGAGACAATGGAATCACGTACATGTCAGCTTGTCTTGCTGGATGCAAAGCTTCGACAGGACATGGGAAGAACAAAGTAAGAGCCTTACCCAGTTTTTACCCATCTTTTTTGCTTAAGAACATTGGTATATTAGTGATGTATATTTAGAAAAGATCAAATCGATTGCAGAGCAAGAGGAACGGTCATGCATTTGTGATGATCACTGAGAACCACAGACTTCCAGAGCTAGATGCTTGAGTCTCTGCAGCTTGAGCAAAAGAGCCAGGCACTGTATCTGGGGGCTGTAACAAACTCACATTGGGCACTGAGGGGAACACACAACACACACTGATGAGTGTTACACATTGCCTAAAGGCAGACCTCCATTTGTTTGCCTTTCGTAAATCAGGCCTTGGCTACATTGAGGTTTTTAGCCACCAGTGTAACTACGCTGAGGTAGTTGCCCATGTGCAATCTCTAGGGCAGAGGTTTTTCAAACTGTGGGGTGCACCCCCCGCCAGGAGTTTGCAGAGGAATGTTTGGGGGCAAGCGGCAATGCCAGGCAGCTCAGGAAACGATGTCTGGTGGCTTGGACCAGTCCCCACGCAGAAGGGCTTGGGGAGGGAGCGCCACCTTCACCCCTTGACTCACCTCAGTAGGCCACCCAGCCTGTGAGTCAGTGACAATAGGGTTACCATACTTAACAAATAAAAAAAGAGGACCCTCCACGGGGTCCTGGCCCCGCCCATTTCCCACCCCCAGCCCCACCCCAACTCCGCCCCTTACCCACCCAAACCCCGCCCTAACTCTGCCCCCTCCTCCCTCCCACTCCCAGCCACGCGGAAAGGGCTGCCCGAGCGCTACCGGCTTCACGGTTTGCCGGGCAGCCCCCAGACCCTGCGCCCCCGGCCGGCGCTTCCCCAGCGCAGCTGGAGCCTGGGAGGGGAAGCGCCCAGCCGGGGGTGCAGGGTCTGGAGGCTGCCCGGCAAACCGTGAAGCCGGTAGCGCTTGGGCTTCGGGCGGCCCCCTTGCCTCCGGACCTTGCGCCCCCAGCCGGGC
>NC_048298.1:114724573-114767558 GCF_013100865.1 Trachemys scripta elegans
AGGTAGCGCTTGGGCTTCGGGCAACCCCCTTGCCCTCCGGACCCTGCACCCCCAGCCGGGCACTTCCCCTCCCGGGCTCCGGCGGCGCAGGGTCCGGAGGCATGGGGGCTGCCCGAAGCCGGTAGCGCTCGGGCAGCCCGGCTCTTAAACAGAGCCGAAGAGTCAGGGGAGGAGCAGAGCCGCTGCAGGAGGGGAAGTTCCTGGCCGGCATTTTCCCGGACATGTTCGGCTTTTTGGCAATTCCCCCCGGACGGGGGTTTGAGTGCCGAAAAGCCGGACATGTCCGGGAAAAACCGGACGTATGGTAACCCTAGTGACAACATCCCGACAGCCTCCATGCCCAGCACTGGCTCTGCCCCAAAGACTGTCGCATGCACCTTCCCCCACCCTGAAAACCCAAGGGGTGGGTATTGTGTCCATTTTTGTCCGGGTTGGGGGGACACAACCAAAAATTTTAACTCAAAGGCAGGACTCAGCTCAAAAAGTTTGAAAGCCGCTGCTGTAAGGTAAATGTGCTGCACAGATATACACTGAGACTTGTCCTGGGACAACTTACCTCGATTTGTGGTGCTTTGTCAAGGCTGGAATGAAAGGGTTGGGAGATACAGGGATAGAGTCTCTGCTTCACTTGATCTCTGTTTTGACATGGGGAAGGGGGAATGGAGAGAGATCTTAGAGCCAGTTGCAGTGTTCTGATTCTTAGGTCCAGCTGTGGCCTTGATGAGAATTAGAGCTACTTTCTATCAGCTCGTCACACCCCTTCCTGCCCCTGACATGCCCCTACACCTGAGGTAGACAAGGAACTGGTGCAAAGGGGGCCAGATCTGACTACAAAATCCAGCTCTTAAATGTTAACAATGTTTCGTTAGAGAGAGATTCCTGGCTCACAGTAGAGCTCATATTGTAATGGAATACTAAACGGCATTATATGATTAAGCCATTAGGTGGTGCTGTGTGTAAAATACTTTATTTAAGCTAACCTTAGCCATACCTGGCAGAGCATTAAAGGAGTCTATGGTGAAGACACCTGTGTATCTCTGAGAAATAAACTCTGTAGTCAGCAGAGCCATCTCTAGGGTACGGCGAATCGGGGCGACCACCCCGGGCCCCGTGCTTTGGGGGGGCCCGCAGGAGGAGGATGGGGCGGTGAGGCAAGCGGGTGAGTGGGGTGAGGAGGCAAACAGGGAGGCGAGCGGGGGGTGGGGGCGAGCAGGAGCCCCCCCACCAGAACCTCCCCCTTTCCCCAGTGCCTTCTGCCCACCAGCGGGCCTTCTGCCACTTACCGCCTTCCACGGATCAGATGTTTCGCGGCGTCAGGAGGCACTGTGGGGCAGGGGGGAGGAGCAAGGGCGCAGCACACTCGGGGGGAGGGGGAAGAACTGGGTGGGGAAGAGGCATGGAGGAGGCGGGGCTGGAGTGGGGCCTTGCGGAAAGGGGTGGAGTGGGGCAGGGCCTGGGCGAAGCACCCCCCCGGCAGATAGGTGCCGAGTTTCTAATGTCCCAGGCCCTGCCCACCCCAGGGATGGCCCTGGTAGTCAGTCTATAATTGATACAGAAGCTTGACCTGCTGGTAGCAGCCTTGCAACCTACCATGTACAAGAAGTACATGACACATAGGAAAGAAATTACTGACTGTTGAAACCTCTGAGAAATGCAAACAAGAGCTGGTTAGATGCTCCTGTGGTGTTTACCCGGGTCATATTTTCATGTGAGGTTTTGCTTGTATTTTAATGCTGTACGCCATATTGAATTAATGATATACTGACAAATAAAAATTGTGTCTTTTAGGTGTATCATAACTGCAGCTGCATGGAAATTACAGATTCACAATCAGGAAATACCTCTGTAATTTTGGGACAATGTCCAAAAAGTGATGACTGCTCAAGAAAGTTTATTTATTATACAGTATTACAAGTTATAAGTGCCTTTTTCTATGCTTTAGGAAGCACCCCTTTATACATGGTTATGTTTAGGTAAGTGAAACCAAAATAATTTTTTTAATATCAGTAAGGGCTTTTCCCATAATGGGGGACTTAATTTCCCCAAATTACCCTAACTTTCTTGAAATCTAGCACTCTTTTACTGCTGTCTTCTCTGAATCCATTTTTAATTATGAAGAATTAAAACGGTTGGTGTGCACTACCACCAAATTTAACTATTACGTTCATACGTTACAGTCAGTTTCTCCCTGTTGCTATTAAGCTGACCCGCGTTGGCTTTTACATCTGAATTTTGTGTTTGTATTACAGAAAACAATTAGATGCGTTTCTGTAATTAGGAGCTACAAACACAAATGGTTATGTAGTTTGTATAAGTAGACTGAAGAACAAAAGAAAGTCCAGCTGAAACACGTTTTGTTGACACTGTTTCTTTATGTGAAATAGGAGATGGATAAAAGCTTGGTAGTGAGAAAGTTTGGTCACTATGAAATCCGAAGGCAATTTGGAAGCAAAATCAGTGGGAATGCTAATAGGAGTTCTAAAAATTATTTTGTCATAGATGAATATGCAGAAAGAGGTGCTAATATAATATGCAGAAATAATTGTTGTTTAAGAAGGTGGTTTTTCATGACAATAACTTTAAGGGATCCAACACACATTGGATATATAATTAACTCAAAACCCTTGTCAGATTCCCCTGTGGCAGCAGTTTAGCTTAATCTCTTGGAAATTAGTGATATACCAATTTGAGTGGCATGTTGCTTTGCATCTTTGCTAAGAATGTGGCTCTTGAAAACTCAGCCTTGGGAATGGCATTACAATGTTACAAGATGCTGCCCCAATTATGCCATTTCTAGAAGTTTTGCCCTAGGGCAATATCATAAGTTCATAAAACCCATAATGAAAAGGCAGTAGAACGGGTATTTAGGGACAGCCAATTCTGCAAAACATGGGTAGAAGGTGCCAATATTTCATATAGATTCACCTCACTAATTATGTGCTGTACGTTGACCTCCCAGTGAATATTCAATGGAGAGCAATTGATTAGTTCACTTTTCCCACGTCATTTAATGTGTAATTGGCAAATGTATGAGACAGCTTCCTTCTGAAGTTTTGTATTTTGTCATTAAGAATAATAATTCTGTGGGGAAATAATACATCTTAATGAGGACGTCTAGGTATTATGGAGACCTATTATTGTGACTTACATCTATCTATTTTTAGGTGTGTTCACCCAGAGCTGAAATCTCTTGCAGTTGGTCTGTACACACTCATTATGAGAGCTCTAGGTAAGATAAATTATTCTGACTAAACTATTTGAGTTTTTTAGATACCTTTGAGTGTCTGCGTGGCTTTAAATGGCACCAAGTACATTTGCAAAACAGATGCACAATTTGGCAGTGCTATTACAGGCAAGTCACATCATATGTGCATTTAACTTACGTGAATTCAACTATACGCGCTCGGCAAAAAAAAGAAAAACAACAAGATACCTGTAAATAGTGCGGGCGATTCCACCCAATGAGCATATGCCCTGGAGTGAGCGTGAGATGGGAGACATGAATCTGCTGTTCCCTCAGTCAGTCTTGGTTCCTGCATGCCTCTCATAGTGTGAGCATCTCGCCGCGCTGAGTGTGATTCTAGTGTTTAAAGATACGTATTTTTTGTACAACATGGCCCCTAAACACAAGCCAACTACTTCATCTGGTGCTCAACTGAAGAAACAGCGATCTGTTCCAACGCTGGAGGAAAAACTGGCTGCGTTGGACTTATTGAGAGACGGTATGTCAGTCTTCAACATGGCGCGTAAATATGGCCGCAACGTATCTAGCATCCGTGCCATCAAGATTCAAGAGAGAGAAATTCATCAAGCCGTGGCATCAAGTGCTCCAATAACTGCTAAGGTGATGAGTCAGGTGTGTGATAAGATTTTAGTGAAGACTGAAAAGGCATTAAACTTATGGTTGGAAGACATGAATCGTAAACATGTGCCTATCGATGGCAACACGTTGCGAGAAAAGGATCTTAGCCTCTACGCGCTGTTCAAACCTCCTGCCGAAGAGGGACAGCCTTCTGATGAGAAGGAATTCAAAGCCAGCCAAGGTTGGATTAACAGTTTTAGGAACCGTTTCAACCTCAAAAACGTGCAGACTACTGGTGAAGCTGCATCTGCCAATGAAGAGGCAGCAAAAGCCTACGCTGAACAATGAAAGAAAATCATAGAAGAAAAGGGCTATCTTCCGGAACAAGTTTTTAATGCTGACGAGACTGGGCTCTTCTGGAAAAAAAATGCCCAACCACACTTACATTTCGAAATCAGAAAGACAAGCCCCTGGCTTCAAAGCAGCTAAAGACCATGTGACTGTGTTGTTTTGTGGCAATGAGGCTGGGCATTTAATAAAGCCAGGCTTGCTCTACAGGGCTACAAATCCCCGTGCCCTAAAAGGCAAAAACAAAAATCTCCTGCCTGTGTTCTGGCAATCAAATAAAAAGGCTTGGGTGACGGCAGCATTATTTCTGGATTGGTTCCACAAGTGTTTCGTTCCGGAGGTCAAGTGGTACCTCGAAGAGAAAGGACTTGACTTTAAAGTGTTGTTGATTGTAGACAATGCTCCTGGCCCCCTGCAGCACTCTGGTTTGCACATAACAATGTTGAAGTCGTCTTTCTCCCCCCCAATACCACCTCCATCCTCCAACCTCTCGACCAAGGTGTGATTCGCTGTTTCAAGGCTATGTACATGAAGCTTACGTTCTCACGGATACGTAGCACTATGGATGCTGATCCCATTCTTAATGTGATGGAGTGTTGGAAGTCCTTCAACACTACCGATTGCATCACTTATATTAAACAGGTAATGGATGCAATCGAGCCTGAAACAGTCAATGCATGTTGGCGAAACCTATGGAAAGAATGTGTGAATGATTTTAAGGGATTTCCTGACCATTGACAAAGAAGTGAAACGCATTGTTCAGGTGGCCAGGCAACTGGGTGATGATGGCTTCGTCGACATCCTCGAGGAAGAAATTGAAGAATTAATTGAGAGCCATAGAGAAACATTGACTAACGAAGAGTTAGAGGAACCGATAAAATCATCTACAGAAGATGAAGATGACGACGACGAACAGGAAGAGCCAGCAAGTTGGAATCTTCGTAAATTTGCTGAAGTGTTCCAAGCAGCAAAACACGTGAATGATTTAATTTCTGAATACGATACCTCTATGGAACGAAGCCTCAAAATCAAACATAGTATTATGGACAATTTGAGACTGTATCAAGAAATGTTTGAGCAGCTCAAGAGACAACAACGACAGGTGCCGATCACTATGTGTTTCAAGGAAAAACAGCCAGCAGCAGATGAGCCTACACAATCAACTCCTCGAGCTGAACCAGAGCCAACAACTTTGTCTACGACTCGCTCTCCGTCCCTCCGTTTCCTGTATTGACATCAAGCCTTGACGACCCCCTGTAATTACTCCCTGTAATTAAAAATACAGTACTGTAAAATTATATTTTGCATATGTACTCTTTATTATATACTGTACATTACTGTATACATTATACATTTCTACATATTACTGTACAGGGTTGTATACACAAAATCATATACCGTATACTGTACTTTATGGGAGATTTAAATGATTTTCAAGGGTAATTTTGACCATACGCAATTTTCGCCTTATGCGCTGACTTTAGAACCTAACCCCCCGCGTAAGCTGCGACTCCATTGTATTATTAATAGTACTAGTGGTAGTAGTAATAGTACTGTAATGTTGAGCCTCAGCCATCAAGCAGGACCCCACTGTGCTAGGCACTGTGCAAACAAAGAACTTAAAGACAGTCCCTGTGCTAGATTTTGGGCTGCTCCTGGATGTCCAAGATGTGGCCAAGAGCACATTTTTGCAACTGCACCTGGCAAAACAACCTTTCCTCTCTGATTTGGACCTTGCCACAATTACCCATGCCTCACCTCAAGATGAGATTGCTGTAATGTGCTATGTATGGGCCTGCATCCTGGCACCATTCAGAAGCTGATGCTATTGTGGATGCTGCAGCCTGCTTATTAAGTGGAATTGCACATGAAGTGGAATTGCACATCAGGCCAGTGCTCCACAATCTGCACAGGCTTCCAATAAGCTTCTGGGTGGAATTCAAGTTGTTGGTGTTAACCTATAAAAAGCCATAAAAGGTTAGGGCCCTGGTTGCCTGGAAGATGGCCTCTCGCCCTGTGACATACTGCCATAGTTGAGATCAGAAGAGAGAGTCATATTGGAGCTCCCTTAATATAAACAAGAGGGAACTGCTGGCAGGTTGTTACCTGTGAAGGGTCCTCCATTTTGGAACTTAATCCCCTCATTGGTCCCTCAGAGCCAGAATGTTCCAGACATGCTATGATAACCTATGTTTTCTCTCTCTCCTCCAAGGCAGATGAGGAGGGAGTGTGCTGAGGCGTAGGTGTTGGAACTAGGGGTGCGGCAACACCCCCTGGCTTGAAGTGGTTTCCATCCAGGGCAGGGATGGTGTCCCTAGCCTCTGTTTACCAGAAGCTGGGAATGGGCGACAGGGGACGGATCACTTGATGATTACCTGTTCTGTTCATTCCCTCTGGGGCACCTGGCACTGGCCACTGTCAGTAGACAGGATACTGGGCTAGATGGACCTTTGGTCTGACCCCGTAGGGCCGTTCTTACGTTTACAGTTTGGTTCAGTGGCTCCCAGCACCCCCACTATATAAATTGTTCCTGCACCCATGGGCTGAGGTGGATATAGTTATAGGCAATTCTTTGTTTGTTTGTTTGTTTGTGTGATTTTTAATTCATGGGACAGGTGCTTAGAGCACTATCCAAAAATGAAAAATGAATAAATATGTAAGAATAAGTGTCATAATGGTTTTCTAGGTTTCAGACCAAGCTATATCTGATTAGAAAAGTCCACACTCCCAGTTTGTTTACAGCCTTAGAAGTTAGAACTGGACCTGCAGAAGCAGATCATAGATGCTCTCATAAGAACAAAATATATACATGTGGCCCTCTGGATAGAATACACAGAGAATACACTCCTTTTAGTTTAAAACTGTGTTTTCCTATATAGGAGTGCAATATTTTAATGAAGAAAAAAAGCTGGCACAAACATGGTTCAGTACAGGGTTGGAATCCTGGCATTATTAAAGTTGATGCCAAAATTCCCATTGGTTGTAATAGGGCCAGGATTTCACACCATGAATATTATTTTTTAAAATTATTTTAGGGGGGTAAAGGGCAGCATAGGGCAGAGCAAGCTGGAGTGGAGGGTGCAATGGCAGATGCATCTCGTTCTTCCATTGGCCAGTCACAAGGATTTCTAAGCTTTTTCATAGCCTGAACTACAGTTTAATACAAAGATTCTGCCAAGTATCATTGCCTCACTCATTTGCAAGGCACAGACCAACTCTCATCCCATTCAGAGAAACAAAATCCCAGGGGCATATATAGCATCTGGGACAGTTATTTTAGGAACGTGTGCATGCATTTTTAGCTGTCCTCAGTGCAGTAAATGTTTTGTTCTATTTTGAACAAATAATTACACTGAGTAAACTTTTCAAAAGTACCTAAAGCCTATTTTCAAAAGAGGAGCTAAGTCCCATTTAAAATCTGGCCACCAGAGGAGAAGATGGTGCCCACCTTATGCCTTTTAGCCCAGCAGTTAGAGCACTGACCTACCAGGTGGGAGATCTGGATTCAATCCCTCCTTCTACTGACGGGGCAGAAAGGATTTGAACACTAACCACTGAATAAGGGGTATTCTGCTATGGGTTTCAGTCTCTCTGTGTGAGGGGTGGGGCTTAGCACATACCCATCTTGACAACATCCCATTGGCTAGCTCCCCACCTAGCATGCTGGCTTATATGAATCGCATTCTAAGGCACCAGACTCTCTCCATGCATTGTACAGGAGCCTAGGCGCCCAACTCAGGTCTTTGTGACTCACAGTGTTGTTCCAATGATTTTCTAGGGGCCTAAAAGTTACGCATTGCCACATTCAGTATCACAGCACCTAAATCCTTTGTGAATTTAGCCCCTAAGTGCCTAAGTTACCTTTGAAAATGTGACTTAGGTGCCTGAGTTATACTTTACTGTGTGGGGTAATGCCTAAACACCTTTAAAATCTGGGCCTGAAGCAGCGTTGACAATTTTGCCAACCATCTACTTTTGCACTTGGTTTCATTTCTCCTCCCCTTCCCCCCTATGCTTTTTTCAGTAGGAAACAAAGAGGAGTGCCAGGCTCATAAGATGAATTTCACCCCAGTGTAGAGGGTCAGCATGAGGTCCATGTACCACTAAGTCCTGAAAACTGCTGCAGCGATTGAGCTGCAAACCACCCAGGCCCTCAGCTGTCAGACCACGTCACTGTGGCGCTCCAAACAGCACCAAAAGTGGTCACCCAGCTCACTATTCTGAAGGATCCTGTCCAATTTCTATAAAGGGAGGAAGCGACTCCCTATAACCCACTGCCCACCTTGAGCACCACTACAGCACAGGGCAGGGTTGGAGCTTAGTATGAAAATGCTATTATATTTTCTAAAGTTGTGCCTCATAATATGACATAGTGATATATTTTTGAATGTTTTATTGCAGCCGGAATTTCAGCCCCCATTTATTTTGGTGCATTAATAGACAGGACATGCTTGAAATGGGGAACTGGAAGCTGTGGGCACCGAGGAGCTTGTAGGATATATGATTCTGATGCATACAGGTAAGTTAAATCAAAACACAGAGTGGTCGTGAGTTTCCTTTCTGCATCAGGACTCTAAATTATTTGATGCTCTGGCCCTGGTCATCTAATGTTGGCTTCACCTTCATATAGGTCAGTACAAAATCTCAAATGTCAAGAAATCTTCACATTAACTAATCTTGGGGCCAAATCCTAAAGTCTCTTCTCAATACTCTATACAGGCCTTACTCATTCAGGCAAAACTCTCTTTGATATCAATGACTGAGTCTTTCCTGAATAATGGATATACATTCTACACTTTGGACCAGCTCAGAAATCCATAGTCATTGTGTGATTCATGAGCAGGAATAGAAAAGACATCCAAATTCACATTGCCTACCATGCATATTGGGAAGACTGCCAATTTCACTTTATTGACTGTGTTTATTGTGTGAACAAATGAAAAAAACATGCTATTGGGCAGCTGAGGCCATATACATTGTAGAGAAATGCTTGTTAAGCACAAACAAAAATATCTGCCTGAAGAATATTCAAAGCAACCGTTTTTTCACATTTGTTTTACTTCATGCAACTCTTGATGGCCACACATTTGTGGAGTATTTTTATTTTTATGCTGAGTAGCCAGGACTAGGGATCCCATGACCCTTACAGTTGCTGCAGGAATCCTGGCCCCCAGAAGCTTGTACAAATTCAGCAGGAGTAGAGGAAAAATGATCGATTATTACTGTACACATATTTTTCAAAGGCATAAATCATAGTGTAAACAATGAAAATGTCCACTTTATAGCACCATTCACAAAGTTGTTTTAGATTTTGTCTCCTAAACTATTGTATTAAAGAGTTCAGGGACTACTGTGCATTTTTGATTTTTGTACTATTCCTGAAAAGATCTGTTTATAAGTAATGTTAGTACTTGCAGTTCTTTTGAAGTTTGTTTATATCAGGAGAACTGCCTTTTGTCTTCTCCCTTCACAGGTATACCTACTTTGGCCTAGTAGCAGGCTTAAGACTACCATCCTACTTCTTAGCTTTCCTGTTTTATACAATGGTGAAGAAACAATACCAAGCAAGGGACCCCAAATCCACAGATAATGGAGGGCAAGAAAGTGTTCCTATGAACAAAGAAGCTAACTCAAAGAGCAATGAATATTTATCAAGTTCTTCTGATGTGGAAAGAGAATCACGTATTTAGAAAATCCACTTACATCCATGAATCATGTTGAATGAATCAGGACAGCATCTTTTAAAATCAACTTGCAGAATGTCCTGAACAAAACAATAACACTGCTCAGAATGAAAAACCAGAATGAACACATAGTCAATGACAAGGGCAGCTAGGTGCACATATGATTTATATTTAACTACCTTATCAATGACACACACAACCAATCCCGTTAATTAACTAATGAAGGAAAATCCTGTTTGGCATGGTTAATTGCAACTGTTTATAATTTTTAAATGGCTTGAATGTGGTTTCTGGCACAGTAACTGAATTCCAAATACTACACTGGAAGGCCCAAGTCCTGCCCACAGATCCACCTGTACTCAGTCCCATTGAAGTCAAAAGGACTTTGCATAGTTGTAAGGCTCTGCACACTACAGTAAGAAGCTAGTGTAGTTTTCTGAACTCTGGCCTGCCAGTGAATAGTTAGGTGGAAGGCCCAAACCCTCTTTTTCCTCTGTGTCCTCAGGGACATTCAACTTGAAAATCATTTTTCCAACTGAAAATGTTGTGCCTACTGACGTTGTAAGTAGAGCTGGTCATAAAATGGAATTTCTGTTCCAGCAGAAACTCCAGCATTTCAAGTTTTGCTTTCATCCTGAATTGGAACAAAAAGTTGATATTTCAAGATTTTTACTGTGAAATGAAAAATTCAAAATATTTTGTTTAGGAAACATCAAAACAACCTTATCGAAACATTTTGTTTTGACATAATTTTAACTTGTATGTCATATTACATTATAATTCATAATATAAATGTCATAATATTTTTACTTTTATATATTATATTGTTTTTATAAATGATAATATGATATAAACTTGAAACAATAAGGTCAAAATGTTTTACTGAAACAAAACATGTTAACTTTATGAAAATGAAATATTTCCACCTTATCAAAACAAATCATTTCATTAATTTCCTGTTGAAAATGTTGATGAAATCAATATGTTCCTACAAAATGTTTCAATTTCATTGAATCAGCATTTTCCAAACTGTTCTATTGGAAAATTTTCAACTGGCTCTAGTAAGAAGCACCTAAGTTTGCTGTAAATGAAATAACTGAAAAAATCAATTATTTTTCTTTACTTTGTAGATTTTGACAGTACTCTGTGTATACTCAGTTTCACTATTCCTCTGCCTAAAAGGACCTCTCTAGACATCCACAGGAAAGCAGCAAAACTTGAATAATTTATTTTTAAAGAATGCAAAAAAAACCCCCTCCACAACAAACTAGGATCTACGATTTAAAGATTTCACTTTCAAAACTAGCAGTTTAAAAAAAAAAAAAAAAAGGGCGTTTTTCAAAAGCACCTCTGAGAAAGTCAGTGGAACTTGTCCTCCTAACTTAGGTACTTTTGGAAAATCCCACCCCATTGCAAAAGCATTCAAATTGACAAAAAGAAGAACAGGAGTACTTGTGGCACCTTAGAGACTAACAAATTTATTAGAGCATAAGCTTTCGTGGACTACAGCCCACTTCTTCGGATGCAATTTTACTAATATTAAAGCCAAAAAAAGACCAGCTTCTGATACTCTTAATACTGTTTTGTAGCAGCTTATTCCAAATTTATTCACATTACTTTCAATGAGACTACTCATGGAGTAAATTACGGGGCACTGATTTAGGTGTCTAAATATGGACTTAAGAGTCTAATTGTAGGCACCTATTTATTGAAATCGTGACTGATTCATTCATCATATCTTTAAGTACATTGATAATTATTTTATTATTTTTTTCTTTTTAAAAGACATTTTAAAGTGATGATGATTAACTGAGTTCAGAGTTATAGCCAGAGATGAAAGTAAGCCGGTGCGGTACAGTACGGCATAGCGGCAAGACCCAGTATGCCGTGCCGGACTGGACTGGCTTCCGCGGCGGTGATTTAAAGGGCCCAGGGCTCCAGCCGCTGCAGGGAGCCCTGAGCCATTTAAATCGCCGCCGGAGCTCCAGCAGCCGGACTCCCGCGGTGATTTAAAGGGCCCGGAGCTCCGCGGTGGCCGGAGCCCCGGGCCCTTTAATTTGCCCCTGAGCCCTGGGGCTCCCAGCCACCTCTGCAGCTGGTAGCTCCGGGGTGATTTAAAGGCTTTGGGGCTCCAAGCCACAGCCCGAGCCCCAGGACCTTTAAATCTTGAAAGACCCCGCCTCTTCTGGTTGAGGCCACGCCCCTGCTCAGGACTCCGGTGTACCGGTAAGTCCTTTAAGTTACTTTCACCCCTGGTTATAGCATTTTATAAAAATTAGACTAAATTATTTACTAAGTTGATCAGTGAAATATTTTCAGCTTTGTAGTGACTTTGTTTTCAAAGCAAAACCCAGACATTTTAGGCTAGTTTATTCTGAAGCTGACCTCTGTTACTGTGCCATATAACAGCCAGTAGAGGGCACTCAAAGAATGATAATATTAACTACCTGACTATTGGAGCCCAAGTCTATCATGTTTGTCATATACCAAATCCTAAACCTCATTGTTTTTAGGAAAGTTGAGCTCTAGATTTCTTTGAGACAGTCTATAATATCTATTTCACAACCATTGCTAAACCTAAACAATATCCTAGACTAGAGGCTTCCTTTTGATCAGCATATTTAAAATACTGTCCAAGTATCTTTTCATCATGCGATTGGATTCAATCCTATTAGAATCCCGTAGGTTTGGTGGCTGTTTTAGACATCAAGTCCTGAAATTTCCTTACAATTAGGGTGTTGCTTGAATAGAGATCACAGAACTGGAGCCCAAGACTTAACACTGAAACATAAAATAACCTTTTCCTTTATGCATGAATTTCCATTTGTTCATTTTTGGACACATGAATGCAATAAAATAAAACAAAACTGTAAAGAAATTACTAATGTTATTACCACATACAATTCTATATTAGCATATGTGTAATCCACACACCTTCTGGGTGTGGTGTTCTGTCCCCTCTAGTGGTACCGAGACCACTTAGGGTATGTCTACACTACCCGCTGGATCGGTGGGTAGTGATCGATCTATCGGGGATTGATTTATCGTGTCTAGTGTAGACGCGATAAAATCGATCCCCAATCGCTCTGCCGTTGACTCCGGAACTCCACCGTGGCGAGAGGCGGAAGCGGAGTTAACGGTGGAGCGGCAGCGAGCAACTTGCCGCCATCCTCACGGCCAGGTAAATCGACCTAAGATACGCCTACTTCAGCTACGTGAATAGCGTAGCTGAAGTTGCGTATCTTAGGTTGACACCCTCCCCCCTCCCCCCTAGAGATGTAGACCTAGTGTAGACCTAGAGATTAGTGAGTCTGCTCTACAGCCTTAGTTAAAAGCCATATGGCTTTTAGCTCATGCAGTAGAGGTTCATGCATTTAGCTCCAGAGATCCCAGATTCAATCCCAATGACCGGGGTCTGTCAGCATTACATATGTTATTACCAAAGGGGCCATTTACTGGATGTTTTTCCTGAAATGATCATCAGTGAAATAGCTAATAAAGTTGCTTATACCAGTCATCTTTAGGTTTCAGAGTTACCAGCTCATTGAGAAGACGGGTGTAACTTCAGTGCCCTTGTGGCCAAGATGGAGTCTGTGCTGCAGGCAACTCTGGCCAAGAGAAGGCACACGCAGGAATGCAGCAGGGAAAGTCCATTTCACCCCAGGAGTACCTGTTCCAAACCCCCCAGAGTGAATACACACACACTGGAAGAATACAATGAATATAGGAAAGGGAAATATTTACTTACAGAAGGATGAAAGGAGAAAAACAACATGGAGGAAAGGAAGGGGAGTGGTAAAACAGGGTTGCATCCAACACAAGGCCCCACAGGCCCAGTGGTAGCACAGTCTGGAAGGGCAGACACTGAGCAATGTGTCTGCACACAGAGTTCAGGAGTCCTGGGCAAAGTTCCAGTCCAGTGGTGAGTCTTGGGTGTTCCTGGTCATCTTTGGCACCAGTAAACTTTCCCCAACAAACCCCTCCGGTGCCATCTTCTGCCGCTCTCTGCAAAGCCACACAGAGCGACCACCTCCCCACTTAACTATCTAGCAACCTCCCTCCTTGTTCCCAGTGCAGAGTCACAAGCCCCAGTACTCACAGCCCCATGCAGCTCTGGGCAGCCATGATACTGAGTCCAGCTCCGGCCTGTCCTTCTCGGGCACTTCCTCCCTGGCACAGTGCTCCTCCTGGCTCCTGTCCTGGGGTGTCCCTGATCGGTTGCTCTGTTCCTCACAGGCGTCAGGCAGGTTCTCAGCTGCTTCACTTTGTGGGGCTTGCTTGCTGCAGCCCTTCTCTCCCTGGAGCTCCTGACACACACCTCTGTCGCTCTCCCCTCTTTTTCTGCTCTCTTCCCCTCCCCCCCAAACAGCACTTTCTTCTTCTGGAACAATCAGCACTTCCTCCCCTCCCCCCAGGAAAGAGATTTAAAGGGGCCATGCTCTCTAAACCCCAAAGGAGTTACACAGGGCAGAACTCACCTCTCAGAGGTATAGTTTCAGGCTGTCTGCAGGACTCAGGAAGACAACACTGCACTGTTTACACTTAAAGGTATTTTAAAAGTATTTCAGTGCCTAGAAATGCAAATAGCCACCTAGTGGGATTTTCAACGAGTTAGGCCCCTAGTTGCCTTTGAAAATCCCACTAGATAACTGCCAGTGCTAGAAACCCATTGTTATTTTAAATAAAAGGCTAGAGCCTGGGGAACAGTGTTACAGCAATGGATGGATTCTGTGGAAAATATGTCACAAGCAGACTCAGAGTACAGGGGACCTGGAAATTAGCCGCATCTAGGAATAAAGGGTCATAATAAAGTGTATTGTGCAAGACCTATTGATCTGTTTAGAAATTGCAGCATTGCTTGCTATAATAATCTATTAGAGTATTAATTATAATAATACCTGAGGGAAACAGTGGGATAATTTTTCAATTGAAGTGAGATTTATTTGTGACTATAGGGCAAGGGGGATGACCCGCTGCATTTAACTAGGCTATTACAACTCTTTCCTTGCTGTTTTCTGAGCAACCCATGTTTTGATTGATCCAGATGTGTCAGTAAGACCACCTCTGGAAGCTGAATGGATGAGCCATCTCACCTATCTGCAAAACCCTAGAGTTAATGGTTTGTTTGTTTTGGGGGACAGTGGTATTTCTTTGGACTTGCATGGCTGACATTAATATTACCCAATGTATTATTTATTAATATAAGTTAAGGGATATCCTGTTCCCAGTGGTGACTTGTGGTGAGAAGCTACAGTCCAAAAACCATAATCCATGAAAAGATGTATCCAACGCTACATTTAAAATGCACTGGTCTTAAACAAATAGGATAGAAACCCATAGGGAGCAGGAAGGAAGGAAGAAAATTGTGCCAAAGTGAATCAACCCCACTGATGAACGGGATTCGGAGTGTTGCAGATTTCAGAGTCTGTGACCCTTTGCACTCAGGGGCTCGTGGGCAACTACCTACAGGGAAGGAAGCCCCCTTGTGCACAAAGAGACAAGCCAGTACATTGTCCCTGCCTTCTTTCCACCGGTTCAGCTTTGGGCAGCATGGTTCCAGAGGGAGTCAGGCTCCCATTGGCAAGGCCTCCCTGTGGCTGCTGAGCAACCCAGTGTGATGCAGTACAGCTCTGAGTTGTTACCGACTTGGTTTTGTTCTGTCTTGTCTAGGGGAGAAATGTAGCAGCAGTGGAGGAATCTGTGGTGAGGCAAGGCAAACACATTGCACTGGCTTCCTCTTGGCCCACTCTGACTACAAAGCACTGCAGCCTGTACTGCTGCTACATTTGTGCTGGGAAGTGGGAAAATGGATACGAATGAGTTTCAGCTGTCTTTTACAGTTATTTACTTTGGTTGCAATTTTTAAAACTTGGGTGCCCAGAAAGAGGCACTTACATCCATTTTAGGCACCTAATAAACGTGGCCTGATTTTTTTCAGAGGGGCTGATCTGCCACATTTCCCCCATTGCTTAGCCCTTTTGGAAACCAGGCCACTCTTATTCAGATGCCTCCCTTTTGGCACCCCAGTTTGAAAATGCTTCATTGCCAGGGAGTTCAGGGTTAAAATTAGCTGAATTTAAAGTTGCCATGGCCATTTTATCAGGCAAAGGTTGTGGAGAGCGGGAGGTTTTCCCTCATAAAAGCCTCTAGAAACCTAAATCTGTATAAGGAGCCCACTGGATTCACTTTTCTTTGGCCCAAACCAGTACATCCCGAGCTAACTGGAGAAGATACCCGTCTGAGCAATTTGAGTAATTGTGAAAAGAGCTAATAATAGCCTAGTCTTTCCTAACCAAGCTGTAAGATTATAAGCAATAGATAAAAATCGGAACATCGGAGAAGACAGAGAAAAAGAAGGAAAGGGAGGTGCTCAGAACCAAAAGCGAAACAAAGGCGGAGAAGTTGCAAAAGTACCATAGCACCAGGGTTGAGAAAAAGATACTGTAACAGAGGATAGCTAGAAACAATAACAAATCGGGTTGCCAACCCTCCAGGATTGACTTGGAGTCTCCAGGAATTAAAGATTAATCTTTAATTAAATCTTGTCATGTGATGACACCTCCAGGAATATGTCTATCAAAAATTGGCAACCCTAATAACAATTAGTATAAGTTTAGAAGGGCCCAAGGAAGATTAATAGTAAAACACTATGAACTGAGCCAGAAAATGTATTATGCCTGTAATTTAGCGAGAAAAGAGATTATCATGATGGGTGTCTTCCCTAAATTTCTAAGCCTAAAGCCAGGTCTACCCTAGGAAATTAGGTTGGTTTAATTACATTGGGCAGGGGTGTGAAAAATCCACAGTTAAAGTGACCTAACCCCTGGTGTTCACATAGTGCTGTCTATGGGAGGGCTTTGCCCGGCGATACCTCTACTGCCACTCGCGGAGATGGAGTGCCCATGCTAATGGGACAAGCCCTCCCATCGGCATGGGTATTGTCTTCACTGAAGTGCTACTGTGTTGCAGCTGCACCAATGCAGCCCTGCTCAAAGAGAGGCTGGAATATATATAGTTATATATCTCTAAAGACAATTTAGAAGTATTCCCAGTAATTGGGGGGCAGGGGGGAAGGAGGGTTTGCACACCACATATCAAACACCCAAATGCCAGATTTATTTGACATGTGGACCTGGTACACTGACCAGAGAAAAAGTACCTGAGCTGCAAGCCATGTCTGAAAACAGCTAGACCTATGAAGATGCAAGGAATTGTTTACTGAAGCAGTCAAGGTTGACATGGCTGAATCAAAACAAGGCATAAGGAAGCAGGATGAAAATTCAGCTAGTAAGTGGTCCATCCATCTGCTGTGGAATCTTACTCTGTCCATTCAGAACCACCTATGAGCAAACAGTTTCTACTCAAGCTCAGATCTAAGTGCATATAGGACACTTAACACAAACTAAAACCAATATGTAACCTGACAGTTTTAGTCATATTGATAGAGACTTGCAGCTAGCGTAAATCAATGTAGCTTCATGGACTTTAATGGAGCTATACTGATTTATACAAACTGAGGATCAGGCCCATTTTGCCTCCCTTGACACAGAGTAAAAGATTAGCTGTAGTTTTTTAAAAAAGCATAAAATGAGAACTGGTTTCCTGGCAAAATGAGTTGTAGACAGACCCGTGTCCCTATATTATCATTACTTACTTTTTTTGACTGTTAATAAAATACTTGTTTGAATTGTATACATTAATTCCCTAAGGCAGTGTGAAATATTCACAATTATATATGAACCTCCCAGCTTGACTTTTGTGGGACTACCCTCTGTGACACACTGTACCCCATGTAACACCCTGTAACTCCAGATTCACCACTTTTATATGGTCATGATATGTTGTACAAAGTATGCCTTTTGAGGTATAATTTGACTTGTCATAATCTGCTGAACATCATTGTCTTGTTAAAATGTGTGTGTCAACTTTGTACATGGAGTTAGATTTTGCTATATATTTGTTATTGAAACATGTTGTGATTCTGGGGAATGCACACAGAATAGCACCTCAGAGAAAACAAAGGACTGCTAGCAAAGGCATGTCATCTCAAATGTCACATACACAGAAGGTGTGAGCAAGAAATATTTACAATTCACCAGAGAGATGCTTTGAATCTCACATATGCCACAGAGTGATTGTCAGGACCCCAGCGGGGCATACTCATCAAATAGAGTAGGAGAGTATAAAATAAGGGACAATGGCTTCCTCATTACCTGTCCTTCCCGACCTCTACTCATGGGGCAAGATGGTTTGAAAGACAACGAAGCATCATTGTCCTAGAGGAGTGGTCCCAGGCTGTAAGGAGATCCAGCCTGTGAATTAAGAACTGTGAACTGCCTGCAGCATCTGGTGGGCTGCGAAAGTTGCTTGCTTCAAGTCTTGTTTAGCTTGGCAAAGTTTAAGAATTAGATTGCGGTTCTATATTTTATTTCTTTTGTAACAAATTCTGACTTTTATGCCTTAAACACTTGTAGCCACTTAAAATCTATCTTTCTTTAGTTAATAAACTTGTTTTATTCTTCTAGCTAAACCAGTGTGTTTTGGTTGAAGTGTTTGGGGGAACCTCTACTCAGGTTAACAAGGTTGGTGTATAAACATTACCCCTTGATGGAATGGCGAACTTTATATAAGCTTGGGCTGCACAGTGAGTGAACTGGGCAGTACAAGATGCATATTTCTCGAGGTGCAAGTCTGAGACTACAGAACTGGCTAGGGCTGCTCTGTGTGTAGTTCATGAGTGGCTGGGAAAGCATTCATGTAACTCAGCTGGATGTGATTTTTGCATGCTGAGAGTGAATGGGCCAGGAGTGGTTTGTTCTCACAGTAAAGCAGCAGACAGCACCCGGAGCTGGAGAACAAAAGGGACACAGTGGTTCAGCAGGCATGATGGTACCCTGGGGGAATATCACAATCTCATGCATTAATACCTTGTTGGATGAGGACCATATTCCTGCAACAGATGAAATTATCACATGTTTTTTTGCAGGCCAAGAGAAAATGGTCTTCTAGAAACATATTTGCTAGGATCACTGTTGTTTTCTTTTTTCGAACTAAGTAGTCCCATGCTCTGAATTGGCCATTATTTTTCAAAAATACATGGGTATTAATGTAATGACCTACCCTTGGCCATTTTCCTTGCTTTCCAGAGTGTCTTATTTACATGTGTTCAAAATTTGCAAGTATTCCCTTACATACTTTTTATAAACACTTTTACAAAAATGTAGCTTTAAATTATTCATACTAACTTTCCAAATTTTTCTTCCTAAGGACTGGTTTCAAAAGGGAGTTCAGCATCTCAGCCATTTTTGAGTCATCACTAATTTCATCATGTAGTCATGAATTAATGGACTTATTTTAGCTCTAGAAATTTGTTTCCCTGATGTAGCTGTAAATACCTTCCTACACTCCATGAGCCCAAAGGCTAGCATTAGCTTATTTTTCTTTTAGCCCGCTCTTTTCTTTTCCCTGTAAGCAATAAATTACTCTGATGGTGAAATTCTGTCTTCACTGAAGTCAATGGGAGTTTGGTCTCCCTATTTCCAGTAGTTGTCTTCTTTTCTCCTCAGATATTTGAGCAAAAATGTGTGATGACATATAACCTCGGTAGCAAATGAATGAAAACTGAGTGAGGATCTCAGCAGTTGGACTCTAGTTGCAGGATTGCAGTCACAATGATTTGGAGTAGAAACTGGAAAGTGAATTAATGAAAATTTCTGTTAAGACTAGGTTACTAAAAACTGTAGCAGATCATGGGAAACCCAAAAATTCACATTGGGAGGTTGACAAGCATGAGTCCATAGTAAATTTAACCTGGATACATTTTTAGATTGTAAACTCCTTAGGGTAAGTACAATTTTTATTTATTTGCCTTATATAGCTCTAAGCACATCATTGGTTCACAATACACAAATAATACTAGCCTTACGGTTAGAGTGCCCAGGCGTCCCATTTTTAAAGGGACAGTCCTGTATTTAAGACCTCCTGCAGGTGTCCCGAATTTTTCTTAAAAACAGGCAAATTGTCCCGTATTTTCTGTCTCCTCCCCATCAGTACTGGTGGGTCCTCCTGCTGACCGGATCCCTTCTTGCCAGCCGCCCACCCACCAGCAGTGAGTGGGGGAGTCCAGGGGCTGACAGTGGGGGTGGGTGTGCAAGGCTGGCTGTGGGGCGAAGATACAGCACGTGGGGCCAGCAGGTCCCCCTGCTGGTCCGTTAGCACAGCCCCTACTGTGTGCCGGTTCTCGGCCATCAGGGCCCCGACCGCCCCCCCCCCCCCCCCCCGTTTCCGGCTGGCACTGGCTGTGCATTGTGAGTTTTGGTGGTTGGTGAGTGTGGGAAGGGGCTAGGTGGCAGCTGGCTACGTGTCATCTCTGCTGCCCATCCATCGACCCTTTACTGTTTCCCCTCTTGCTGGCCTCTCCCAGCTTTGCCCCTTCACACACTCCCCCGAGCCCTGCTGCTCCTTCATATCCCCCTGGCCAGGTGCATCTCGCTTCCAGTGCTGTGCGGAAACCCAGCCCCTGGTCGGAGCGCTCAGCTCACCAGCAGCCTGGCCGGCAGGCTCCTTCCTTCCCCCACAGCCTCTGGCTGAGCTGGTGCCCAGGGAAAGCCCAAGACCCTCTGCCTCGGGTAGAGTGACCAGATGTCCCAATTTTATAGGGACAGTCCCGATATTCTGGACTTTGTCTTATATAGGCGCCATTACCCCCCGTCCCAATTTTTCACACTTGCTGTTAGGTCACCCTAGGCCCAGGGCACTAGCCAGGAGGAACCGAGCCCTGCATGTGCCAAAGTCCCGCACAGCTCTGGCATGGGGAAGCCTCTCTGCCCCTGTTCCAGCCTGTTCATGTCCCAAACCTACAGGCTCCACAGCAGCCCCTGGGGTAGGGGCTTAGCACCCTTTTTCCTCCTTCCCAACCCCCCGCTGCCCTGGGTCCTGCCCTCCGGGAGCATGGGGTTGCTCCGACTCCTAGGCACTCTCCCCTGCTGAGCCACCTCTCTGGCCAGGTTCGCTGAAGCCCCTGAAGTCAGGTTCCCTGGGCCCTGGTGCACAATGCATCCTTAGGGCTTAACCCCTTCCTGCCCGTGCTATAGCCAGGGGACAGGAGGCGGCTGGGTTATGTCGGTGGCCAGCGGCAGCATGGAGCTGTTAGCTGCCTTTTGACACTGTGTGGGCAGGGAGGGACAAGCTGCTTCCAGCCACACGGGAGTGTGGTATTGGGGAAGAGATGAGCTCTGCAAAGACATGGGCCAGGTCATCCCTTCCCCCGCTCCTCCTCCCTGCGTCTAGAAGCAGCTCCCATCCCTTCCCTCCAGCATAGTGCCAACAGGCTGCTGCTGGCCACATACTGGTCTGAACCCAGGCAGAAATCTGGGGAAGGGAGCATATGACCCTGCCTCCCCCACCATGTGTTGCCTCAGGAAGATGCGGTGCCAGGTACCAGGAGAGGTGGGCCCAGCCTGGCATGGAGGGTGGAGAGCGCCAGGCGTGGGGGTGGGGGGGGGCAGGTTGGTCAGTCACCCCCCCATGTGTGAGAGAGGTGTATTGGAGTGTGTGTGTCATCCCTCCCTGTGTGTGTGTGTGTGGGGGGGTATGGTGTGTGTCACCCCTCCCCGTATGAGCCCTAAAGCCTTAAAGATAAGAAGGTAAATAAAAAGAATCCAACTACGCTGTAGTTCTTTTTAAAAGGGGCTCAGTCAACTTGATGTTAATTTGTTTGTACAACTGATTGCCCTTGAACTCGCTTGCATATGACTAATTTTACCAGGTGTCCCATATTCAGCATAGAGAAATATGGTCACCCTATTCAAAGTATTTCTGGTCCTCCACAGTGGCATGTCAGTTTTGCTTTAGTTCGTCACTGTTATATAGTTTTCAGTTCTTTGTTTGCCAGGCTTCTTTAACCAGATCAAACAAATCTATGCAATCGTCCGCAGAGGATCAGGCTTCTCCAGATTCGTTACCTGCTTAGGGATTTGCATTAATTACCTCCTAATTATTTTAGTTCCTGCAGGAAACTCCCCCATGGAGCCAAAATACAATCCGTAGTCCATAAAGCTATATATTCAACATTTGTAATGTTGATCAAACAATCTTCGAATATTCTATGTGTCCATAATCTCTCTCACAGGATTTTCAAAAGCACTTAAGTGACATAGGAGCACAAGTCCCAGAGATTTTTGATGGAACTTGTGCTCCTAAATATATTTAAATAGTTTTGAAAATCCCAACCAATTTGACAGTCTTGCAACAGTTCCCAAATCTGAGAGTTGCTAAGTAAAGCTGGGTGAAGTGTTTTAGAGGAATAGTTTATATGTTGAAAAATGCAGTTTGTAAGTCAACTGACACCAAATTCAAGTCGAATTTGGCAAATAGTTTCTGCAGAGACAAAAAGAAAAGAAAAATGAAATATTTTAACTTTTAATTTTGAAATGAGATTTCATTAAAAAATTTAGCTAAATATATTGTGAAGTCTGTACCCCATGTTCACCAGTTTTACAAGACTATGTTGAATTTTGTACAAAGCATACTGTGTAGGGTATCATTCGAAAACTCATGATTTGCTGATCATTATTGTCCTGGTAAAATAGCTGTGACAACATTGTATATAAAGTTATGAGATGCCACTGTATAATATTATCAAGTCATGTTCCAACGTGTGCTGGAGGGCAGTCACAAACAAGTTCCCCAGAGACAAAAAGCTAGACAACACCTCAGCTAGGTATCAATGAGATCAAATGGAACATCACCAGATTAAGTGGCCACTCTTCATCATGAGAGAGGATGTGGGCAAAAAAATCTAAATTTTGACAAAGGAACAGCTTGCGGTTCCAGTCCTTGCAGACATTTCTTTCTCCCATGGCATCATCAACCCCTGAAGAACAAAGGAAGCAGCATTGGACTGGGGGAGAGACCCTGACTGAAAGAAGTTCGGGCAGTAAAACTGCTGGAACATGTGGTGAGAGAGAACTTTGCTTTGTATTTATTTAGCTTGTTAAAGTTAAGTGCGCATTGCTTTTATTTCCTTTTAACCAATTCTGACCTGTATGCCTCATTACTTGTAGTCACTTAAAATCTATCTTCTTTAGTTAATCAATTTGTTTTAGTGTTTTATCTAAAGCAGTGTTTCTCAACCTTTCTGACTACTGCACCCCTTTCAGGAGTCTGATCTGTCTTGCATACCACCTCACTTAAAAACTACTTGCTTACAAAATCAGACATAAGTGTCACAGCACACTATGACTGAAAAATTGCTTACTTTCTCATTTTTACCATATAATTATAAAATAAACCAATTGTAATATAAATATTGTACTTACATTTCAGAGTGTATTAACCAGAGCAGTATAAACAAGTCCTTGTCTGTATGAAATGTTTGTTTGTACTGACTTTGCTAGTGCTTTTTATGTAGCCAGTTGTAAAAATTAAGCAAATATCTGGATGAGTTGATGTGCC
Organism: Trachemys scripta elegans; assembly: GCF_013100865.1. Classification (NCBI taxonomy): domain Eukaryota; kingdom Metazoa; phylum Chordata; order Testudines; family Emydidae; genus Trachemys; species Trachemys scripta. The sequence goes on from NC_048298.1 coordinate 114,747,863, forward strand.
CCCTGGTTGAGAACCACTGATCTAAACCAGGGGTCAGCAACCTGCGGCACGCATGCCAAAGACGTCACGTGAGCCAATTTTTGATGGCACGCTGCTGCCTGCCAGGGTCCTGGCCCCACTCAGCCCCCCCACCCACCGATTTCTCCTGTGGGGGCAGGAGGCAGAAGCTTGGTCATGCCGGCAGCCAAGCTCCCCCTCCCCCACTTCTTCCCCCAGCGTGGTGCTTTCCTGCCCCTCCCTCTTCCTCTCCCTGCCGCCGATCAGCTGATCCGAGGGGGAGGGGGAGCCGAGCCGAGCCACAGCGTGCTCGCTGCTCGGGGGAGGAGGCAGAGAAGGGGTGGGGATGGGGCCCTGGGGAAAGGGGTGGGGACGGGGCCCTGGGGAAAGGGGTGGGAATGGGGCATATCCCCTCCAGCCCCCTGCAGTGAGCACCCCCATGAGCCAAGCACCCCAGCCCTCTGCCTTGACCCTGAACCCCCCCCCACACACCCAGCCCTCTGCCCTGACCCCTGAACCCCCCCCACACACCCAGTCTTCTGCCCTGACCCCTGCAGCCCCTCACACACCTCCAGCCCCTGTTCTGACTCCTGCACCCCCCATACATACCCAGCCCCCCCCACACCCCATGCCCTGACTCTTGCACCCACCTACATCCCCACCCTGAGCATCAAATGGGAGTTCCTGCACCCCCTCCCATTCCCGGTCTGGGGTCCCAGCTGCCGGCCCCTTGCCAGACGGGGTCCCGCAGGCCCCGCTCAGCCCGCTGCCAAACTAGGTGAACGGAACCCCAGGCTGGCAGCCAGCTGAGTGGGCCAGTGGCGTAAGATCAGCATTTTAATTTAATTTTAAATGACGCTTCTTAAACATTTTGAAAACCTTGTTTATTTTACATACAACAATAGTTTAATTATATAATATAGACGGAGACCTTCTAAAAAACGTTAAAATGTATTACCGGCATGCAAAACCTTAAGTTAAAGTGAATAAGTGAAGACTCGGCACATCACTTCTGAAAGGTTGCCGACCCCTGATCTAAACCAATGTGTTTGGATTGAAGTGTTTGGGAAACTCCATTTGGTATAACAAAGTTTGTGCATATCATTTGAAAATGAGGTAGGATCAGAGGCTAAAATAGGGAAAGAACAAGTTACAAATTTCTTAGACCAGTTAGATGTCTTCAAGTCACCAGGGCCTGATGAGATATATCCTAGAATACTCAAGGAGCTGACTGAGGAGGAATCTGAGCCATTAATTCAAAAAATCATGGAAGATGGGAGAGACTCCAGAGGACTGAAAAGGGCAAATATAGTGCCCATTTATAAAAAGGGAAATAAGGACAACCTCGAGAATTACAGACCAGTCAGTTTAACTTTGGTACCCTGAAAGATAATGGAGCAAATAATTAAGCAATCAATTAGCAAACACCTAGAAGATAATAAGGTAATAAATAACAGTCAGCATGGATTTGTCAAGAACAAATCGTGTCAAACCAACCTGATAGCTTTCTTTGACAAGGTAACAAGCCTTGTAGATGGGGGGAAGCGGTAGATGTGGTATATCTTGACTTTAGTAAGGCTTTTGATACTGTCTCGCATGACCTTCTCATAAACAAACTAGGGGAAAAGAACCTTACATGGAACTACTATAAGGTGGGTGCATAACTGATTGGAGAAACTAATTAAAGCTGTAAAGGATTGCAATTCCCATGCCAAAAGGAATTTGCTATTGTCAGTATAGGCACAAAACACTCTTTGGGACAAAGATTGTTTTCTTGTTCTATGTTTGTACAGCATCTAGCACAGGGGTCGGCAACCTATGGCACGCGAGCCGATTTTGAGTGGCACGCAGCTCCCTGCCATGGTCCCGGCCCCCAGCCCCACTCAGCCCCCCTGCCCACCACTCTCCCCTGTGGGGGCAGGAGACAGAAGCTTGGTTCTGCGGCAGCCAAGCTTCCCACCTCCCCCGCTTCTTCCCCCAGTGTGGTGCTTTCCTGCCCCACCTCCTCTCCGTCCCTGGCCAATCAGCTGATGGCCCTAGTGAGGAGGAGGGGGAAGAGGGGCAGCATGCACATAGCTCCGTAGAGGAGGCAGAGAGAGGTAGGGACGGAGCCTGGGGGAAGGGGGTGGAACAGGGCATATCTCTTCCAGCCCCCTGCCTTGAGCTGCTCAGGGCAGGAGGCTGGGAACCCCCACAGCCCCATTCCCCTGAACCCCCCCACACACACTCAGCCTTCTGCCCTGCACCCCCATACCCCCCAGCCCTCTGCCCTGAACCCCCCAAACCCCAACACACACCCAGCCTTCTGCCCTGCACCCCCACACACTCTCTGCCCTGATCCCAACACACACCCAGCCTTCTGCCCTGCACCCCCCCACACACCCCAGCCTTCTGCCCTGCACCCCCTCCCCCAGCCCTCTTCCCTGACCCCTGAAACACCACCCCAGGTCTGGGGTCCCGGCCGCAGGCCCTACTCAGCCCGCTGCCGGCCTAGGTGAACAGAACCCCAGGCTGGCAGTGAGCTGAGCAGGCTGATGGCGTAAGATCAGCTTTTTAATTTAATTTTAAATGACGCTTCTTAAACATTTTGAAAACCTTGTTTACTTTACATACAATAGTTTAGTTATATAATATAGACTTATAGAAAGAGACCTTCTAAAAATGTTAAAATGTACTACCGGCACGCAACACCTTAAGTTAGAGTGAATAAACGAAGACTCGGCACACCACTTCTGAAAGGTTGCCTACCCCTGATCTAGCATAATGGGGTCTTGGTCCAAGACTGGAGCTCATAGGTGCTACTATAATAAGAGGTCAACTGAAGAGACCTGACAGGTATTCACATAGTTATACATAACTTTTATAACCTTTAAAGCCACAGGTTCATTGAAAAAGATATCAGCTCATAGTTATGTTAAGGAAATCTCTATATTTGTTTTTATTTTTCACATGCAGCTGATAGTATAAGTCATGCAAGGATATTATGACCAATTATAGAAGTCTATTAATTTGCAAGTGAACTCACTGGGATAATTGGCTCAAAAAGATGATTATGTCAATCTACATATAGGATTAGAAATGAAGTGAGGCTATGAAAGGAAATGTCATGCTTTGGGAGATACGAGTAAGAGTCCCATACATGTCTAAAAATATAGGTTCAGATATTCCAAAAAGACTAGTAATTTGGAATGCTTCCATTTTTGGATGCCCCACTTGAGACACCTAAAGGATTGTGGATTTTAAGAGGGATGAGATTTTCAGAAAATCTGGTCCAGACTAAACAAACCCATTTTTTTCAATCTTCCCTCATAGGTCATATTTTCTAGACTTTTAATCATTATTGTTGCTCCTCTCTGGACTCTCTCCAATTTTTCCACATCATTCCTGAAATGTGGCTCCCAGAACTGGACACAATACTCCAGTTGAGGCCTAATCAGCACGGAGCAGAGCAGAAGAATTATTTCTCGTGTCTTCTTTACAATGCTCCTGCTAATACGTCCCAGAATGATGTTTGCATTTTTTTTTTGAAAATGTTTACTTTCCTTTTATGTTGAAAAACAAGACAAATACAGAACACAAAGAGTTTTGGTGAAATGGTCAGACATGTTTTCTTTCCAACAAAATAATTGGTCTTTACATGTCATATATCTAAAACTTTACATATTCCTGTGAATGGTTTACTGAGTTTTAAGCCACATATAATGATTTCAAGAGTCGAATTCATTGTTTTCATAACTCCATTGACTTCAGTAGAGTTGAACCAGCAGAAAATCACTTTATGTGATGTTCCTTTTCACCACTGAATCAACACTTTAAGTAAATTTTAAGAGCAACATATAATCAACTGAATCAGGTCAGGTTCTTTTTGCTTAAATCCGCACAAACTCAAGCTGACAATTTTGCAACGCTCTGATTATCAGACATGTGCCTCCTGCATGTTGTTTTGAAACCATAGCCCTATCTGCTAGTGCCAGCTGCACAAAACACCCTGTTTACATATTCTCTGCAAATAAGATCTCTTCTGGGAAGGGGTGGAACGACACAGGAATAATCAAAATTGTTCAATTCCCATCTGCTTTCATGGTACCTGATGGTTTTTATAGAATGTTTAATCATGTGAGACTGCAGATTCCAAAAATATTTATGTACCACAATTCATTCACCTTTCTCCAAAGGTTAGTGTAATATTAAATCCCCACTTGTGGGTTTCTACTCATAATGCATGACTGACTGAATTCCTATTACTCAAATTCCTGCACCTTAAACCACCTCATCAGTGGGTGGAAAGTGCCTACTCACTCATGAGGCATAACAGTCAGTATTTGCCTCCACCATATGTTTTTCATAGATCTAATTTTACACCAGTGATAAATGAGTTGTTTTTTTGTGACAGATGTTGCTGTCTAATCCATAGTATATTTTATTTGCTCTTTGGTGGCTTTAGAATGTTTTACTTAAATTGTCTAAGCATTATTCAAACAGAAACAACCCCCCAAACTTTCATTGTTTCCCCACACACTGTGTCAAATCCTAGATGTTTCAGACTTGGAACCTGATCCTGCAAAAACTGAAACACATGATTCCTGCTGTGACTGTGGTCACCGGAGGGGCCAGACTGAGATTGCTCAATCAGGGCAAACTGCAAAGAATGGGGCAGACGATCCCCAGAACTAGTGGTTTATTCTTATAATTAGAGTCACCAAGCCAGACACAAAACATCTTCTATAATACCTTACTGGTTACCAAGAAGCCCCAAAATATGGTTTCCCTTAAGCAATTCAGCCTTGGGCTCCCACCCAGGCAGCCAAGTCAAATATGGTGAAGATTACTTAAAATCTTATTCACCATATATAAAGTTCTACCAATTCCAAGAGCTTGGACACATTACCCACCAGGTCAATGAATATTTCAGATTTTACCCAAATACATGCCTACAGCCAATTCTTATTAACTAAGCTAAGCTTTATTTTAAAAGAAAATAAAAAATTATCATGGTTAAAGGATCATATCATATAGACATGAATGAAGTTCTTAGGTCAGTTTCATAGCAGAGATGGTGAACTACTAAGTTGTAAAAAGTTCTTTCAGGATCAGAGTCATGATTTTTTTTATGTTGGTCTTGTCTGTCTTTGAATCCTCCACAGTCAGGACATTTGTTGTCATCTCTTGAATGATGGAAATCCAAATACTGCTGCAAAATGCAGGGTTTATAACTATGAGAAGTGGTGGTGGTAAAGAACACAAAAAATAGTACAGAATCCTGAACTAAGGAGAGTTGTAAGAGTCATGTACTAGGATCCAAGACCCAAGATTTGGGATCTGTTATAATACCAACCTTTGGAGACATTTGAGCAGTTTGTGGCACATAAATGAGCTAATAAGTAGTATCAGTGTTCTATCAAAGAGATGGCTATAAAACAAATATATAGGGTATTAGTCAGCAAAAAAAAAAAAGCCTTGAATCATTATTTTTACAGATTGTGTGAAGGAAGCAGGTTCACCTACATGGATATATGTCCTAATGGAAAACATTACGTGGGATTGGGGAAACACTGGTAATGCCTCTGGGGATTTCTTACCTGGATGACTTTGCTAAAGAAGAAAACTCTGCTTTCTGTATGCTAACGGAATGCACTGAAAGAGCTGGATTGTTCAGGGGTAGCAGTCACTTGGTCAGAGGTGCTGTGGTTTAGCTTATAAGTCAATTAGAGCTTTAGAAGGCCAAGTTCAATGAAGTCAGATGCCCTAAAGTAAATGATAGTTCTGATCAGATAAAATCTGTAGGGCAGATTCCATTAGAGCAATAAGCAGCTCTTGTCTGGTGTTACTGTTGTAGTAATTTCTCTTTCATCTTTTCTTCATCACTGACTTATTGACAGGGATACCTATCTCACTTCTTTTGTATGATTCTTCCTGGAGCCAGCCAAAGTCATTTGAATAATTAATTATTATTTAGTTTTCACTGGATAAACTCATTAAGTTGCAGCATTTACAGTAGAGCTGCCTGAAACATTGTATTTCCATCCCACAGGAAATTCCAAATTTTGACCTTTGTTTTTGTCCCAAATCAGGGCAAAAAGCTAAATTTATTGAAATGTTTTGCTAAATGAAAAATTCTGAAAAAATGTTGATTCAGAAATATTGAAACATTTAATTTTGGGTCCAGTCATGTCAAGTTCAAATTAATCTCTATTTCTGCCTGAGCCACCATGGTGCCTCATGGGAACTGTAATTCAGGGTCCTTCATGCCTTTGTTTTTCCCTCTGGGCCCTATCTGTAGCTGGACTACATTGGTCATGATGCACCATGGTCTCTCCCTATGACTGAGCTACCATGGTGTCTCAAGGGACTCATGCACCACACCTCAGACATAGGGAAAGACTGCGGTGCATGATGGGATATGTAGCCCAACTGGAAAGCAGAGCCCATAAGCAAGTATGAAAGTTTGATTTTTTGGCCTAAAATCTTGTTCCTTCTGTGCCTTTGTATTGGCTGTGCTCTCCAATGCTGCCACCTAAGCAGTTCTGGATATATGTGACTTCTATCTTCATCAACCAGTTAAAAGTAATCTAAACAAAACTGGCTCTAAAACTGAAGGTTACCTCCCTTCACCCTGGTGTGGTCCCATTTATTGACATCCTGTATCTGAAGCTAATTTTCTGTTCCACTCAGTTTCAGTAGTTTCCCCATATTTAGTAAAGGAAAGGATGCTGGAGGGGGAAGAAGGAAAACCCTTCTAATTTTAATGTTCAGAGAAAATAAAATTCAATACACTATGTCATGGTCAGAGTGTTCCTTTTCTTCCTGAAAAACAGACACTGGTGTACTAAGAACAAATGGAAAAGCTTGGCTATAATTGTGAGAGCACTGTGTACTGTGCAGGTCAGAAATCTAAGCTTTCACAGCTTTAAGGAATATGAGATGCACTATATATTGTAATTAGCTTCATTTACAGCTATTTGGATTGTTAAGCAATGTTGATCAGTCATAGCAAAACATATATCTGTGTCTGTCTATAGAGAAAGATCACAGAATGTTAAGAATCATTAGGAAAAAGATAGAAAATATCATAATGCCCCTGTATAAATGCTTGGTATGCCCACTCCTTGCATACTGCATGCAATTCTGGTTGCTCTAGCTCAATAAAAGATATATTAGAATTGGAAAAGGCACAGAGAAGGGCATCAAAATAGCTTCCATATCAGGAGAGATTAAAAGGATTGGGACTGCTCATCTTAGAAAAGACATGACTAAGGGGCAGATGATAGAAAATCATGACTGGTGTGGAGAAAGTGAATAAGGAAGTGTTATTTACCTCTTCACATAACACAAGAACCATGGACCAATTAATGAAATTAATAGGTGGCAGATTTAAAACATACAAAAGCAAGTATTTCTTTTCACACACAGAGTCAAGCTGTGGAATTCATTGCTGGGGATGTTGTGACAGCCACAAGTATAACTGGGTTTATAAAAGAACTAGTTAAGTTCATGGAGGATAGGTCCATCAAAGGCTATTAGCCAGGAGGGTCAGGGATGCAAACTCATGCTCTGGGTGTCCCTAAACCTCTGGTTGCCAGAAGCTGGGACTGGATGATGGGGGATGGATCTTTGGGCTGACCCAGTACAACCATTCTTATGTTCTTTTATAATCCTATTTTTAAAGCTACTCGTTGTGGATATTGGAATTCTGTGGCAAAGTGGGATACTTGAAGTTTTTTCTTTGTATATCAAAAGCCACATTGATTCATCAGGTCTTCTTACCTTCATATCCAGCTCTCCAACTTTGAATTTCTAATGTACTCTCTTCTACACTATGGCCCTGCATGGAGACAAGGAGTAGCCTTTGGCACTTTGAAATCTAGTGATGAAAAGTGCCATAAGCGCTAAGTATTATTATTATTATTAGTCTGCCTTACTAAAATCTGATTATATTCTGCCACTCCCTGATCTGTTGGATGTTGATTATGAAGGTGATATTGTCAGGCAGGTTTGCAGTTTTATTTATTTAAATAAGGCCCTTGCAATGAACGAGGACTTGCATAATGCTTTGAACGTGGCAATACTGGAGCTCAGCCTATTACATAGCAGCATTCTCGTCTGATGTCTGGGAACTCTGAAGAGGTTTCCTCTAACATTATATCTATTAACCAGGGAAATCAACCTGCTACAAAATAAAATGTGAATGGGTAGAATCCAAGGACCAAATCCTTGTTTTCGTTTTTGCTCAGTTCTTAGTCAAGCAACCACTCATGTCAATACAAGTTTGCCATTGGCATAGTTAATCCACCTCCCCAAGAGGAGGTAGCTATGTCGCTGGGAGAAGCTCTCCTGCTGACATAGCGCTGTCTACACCAGGCGTTCGGTTGGTATAACCTCTTCGCTGTGTGGATTTTTTACATCCCTGAGTGACGTAGTTATATTGATGCAAGTCTGTAATGTAGACCAGACCTTAGTCTTTGCTCTGTTCCTGCTCCCTTTCTGCTACCTCAGCAATGCAAAGGGACAAGAACTGGGCTGAAAATCTGCACCAGGATCTGTATTTGATTGTTACTTGCTCTGTTAAACATGTCTGTAGCAATGCTAAATTCCAGACGTGACTGTCTAGCACCAGTAGCCATACTGGGCACGCTAGAAGATTCACTGCAAATTCTAAGGTGGGAGGAATCTTCTCTCCAGTGTACTGATTGGCTGTAGCTACATTTGCTAACTCTAAGTGCAACCAGGAACTCCAAGTTCCTTCCCTAGAAGTTTTCTAGAGGCTATTCACTTTGCACTGCACCAGAGTTAAAGCGACACGCCCTCTTACAGTGAAGTCAAAACTCATCAGCCCATAGGGTTATTTGCAAAGAAACTACAAATGTGTTTGGGGTGGGGGGAAGCTGTGTTGTTAACGCTGATTAGCTTCTCTAGTTCAAACAGGAATTATTTTGGGGAAATTCTATGGTCTGTGCTATATAGGAGGTCAGACTAGATGGTCACAGTGGTCCCTTCTAGCCTTAGAATCTATGAACTAACTCATGTTAGCTAACTCAACTTCAATTATCAATGAAGACACGGCAACTGTGCTTTTAACTTGGGTTAGCAGCTCAAATTAGAACCTATGGGGAGCCTGGGGTTAATGTCAGGTTGCTAATCCAAGTTAAAAGCTGAGTTGCTGTGTCTTCATGATTATTTAAACCGGATTAGATAGCCCAAGTAAAGAACACACCTTTTTCGCAGTATAGACATAACCAAAGAGGTTTGAAATTGCCTATTTTTGTCCTACATGCTGGCCTATCTTATCCTGTGTAGATTCTTATACTGCCTTCATCTGAGCACCGCAGTATCTGAGTACCGTACACTAGCAATCTGTCAGATGATGTTGGTTGTCTCCTTCTCGCCCTAAAGAGTGCAATGGAATGTTTTGCTTTGGGGCGGGATTTGTTTTCCTTTTTGGTTTGAGTCCGTTCCCCTCCCCCCCCAACAGGGCTTTTTGTTGCTATTTATTTATGTTAGAGAAAGCAAGGTCAAAGAAATGTGCCCTGCACTTGGGAGTTTAAGATATGCATCATATGTAGCCCCTTGGATTTTCTAAGGCAACCAAGAGACACTCCAGCAGAGATGAGAAATCTGCAGAGCTGCATGTTTTAAACTTCTCCTTGATATCTTCATTATATTTTCAGGCTGTCTGCATACACTACAAACAATCAGCCCAATGTTTGTTTACCTGTTGGGATTTCTATGTTCCAGGCTATATGTGGACATTGGTTTGTGGATCCAGGTAAGAGAAAGAGAGGACAGATTAAAAGAAACTTCATAGAAAGGGTACCTCGCCTCAGTGCTGGATGTTATTACACGACTCACTGATCCGATGGCCTAAAAGCAAAATTCAGACATTTGATGTTGCACACATACGCCAACCTGTGTCAGGCCCTGTTGTGACACACAATCATGTATAAATGGTGTATAAAATAACATGATGTAATTCAATCGGTTCTGTTTAGGTTATTAATTAATGAAACATCCGAAGCTAAGCTCAACCTAGTTTATTAAATCAGGTTTCCCTGACTAAAGAAATGATAGTACGTTACAGTAAGTTAATACATACCAATCTGGAGCCCAGGCCTGTCTACTCACACTGGACTGAGTTGGTTTCCAAGCTACAGGTCTTTTATAGACCCCCCTTGTTTATTTCATACTACAACTTGTGGTTTAGCATCAACATCATTATCAAAATGTCGTATTCAGTTATGTCAACATTTCTATCATAACCACCTAAAAAAACTTTATGAAGAATCAAAGCAGTTTGACCTACTGACAATAAAGCCAGGTTTCAGAGTAGCAGCCGTGTTAGTCTGTATCCGCAAAAAGAACAGGAGTACTTGTGGCACCTTAGAGACTAACAAATTTATTAGAGCATAAACTTTCGTGGACTACAGCCCACTTCTTCGGATGCATACAGAGTGGAATAAATATTGAGGAGATACACAATCAACTCAGGATTGAATAAGGACTGGGAATGGCTGAGCCATTACAAACATTGAATCTATCTCCCCTTGTAAGTATTCTCACACTTCTTATCAAACTGTCTGTACTGGGCTATCTTGATTATCACTTCAAACGTTTTTTTCTCTTACTTAATTGGCCTCTCAGAGTTGGTAAGACAACTCCCACCTGTTCATGCTCTCTGTATGTGTGTATATATATCTCCTCAATATTTATTCCACTCTGTATGCATCCGAAGAAGTGGGCTGTAGTCCACGAAAGCTTAGACAATAAAGCATAGCCCAATCACATGCTAATGCTACCTTTATGATCAGCTTCCTATGCACCTGCAAGATCAGCTATGTTCCCTGTATATTCTTTTTTGTAGTTTCAGTTATAATTGGAGCCAAGCAGAAAAAATGTTTTTCACAAGGCACAGCCAATCATAATTATCAAAGCAATCCTTAACAGCAATGACAAAGTTCATGCTCTTAAACATATTTCCACTTGACAAATAGTAGCTTTCTATCTGCTAGTAACTTCATATCATCTCTCTTAGCATTACTTTTTGGCAAAGCTTTATGGGAGTCTTGCTAACTATAAGCATAGTTATTAGAGATAATTAGGTTTTGAGGCCTAAGTACTAACAATTTACTTAAATTTTAGCCACATTGCACCACTTAAAATGAAATATGATAAATATGCTCTGGATCATCTAGGAGCTGGTTTTTGCACGTGTTTGTTTCAGTTTGATAGATCCATGGAAGTTAGAGATGGAAAGGCCTATTAAATCATCCGCTCTATTTCTCTACAAATGTGGGGAAACTGAGGCACAGAGAAGTTTAAAAACCTGATGCAGCTCCCACTGAAGTCATTAAAAAATTCCCTTTGACTTCAGTGTGGGTTAGCTCAGGCTCAGTAGGACAGTCACAGTCACACAGCAATTAAATAGCAGATTAGATTCCAGGTCTTCTGATTCCCAGTTCTGTGCTTCCATCCTAAAGGTACACAACAACAAACTATAAACACAGCTTCAATCACTGCTTTGCTTCCCTGTTTATCAGAGATGATGTCTGGACCTCCATAAAGCATACAGAGACATCTAGGGGCTGAATAATATACTGCAAGTAAATGTCTCATCGCCACTTATGCCTACGGTGACCAGATATCCTGTTTTTAAAGGGACAGTCCCGTATTTAAGTCCTCCTGCAACTGACCTGACTTTTTCTTAAAAATGGGCAAATTGTCCCATATTTTCTGTCTCCCCCACATCAGCAATGGCTGCTACTGTCCAGATCCTTGCTCGCCAGCCACTTGCACATCAGCGGTGAGCGAGTGGGTCCAGTGGCCGACAATGGAGGTGGGTGTTCAAGGCTGATGGTGGGGCGAAGATGCAGCGCGTGGGGCTGGCCGGTCCCCCTGCTGGTCTGCCAGTGCAGCCCCTGCTGTGTACCGGGTCTTGACCAGCAGGGCACTGCTCCCCATCCCATTTCCGGCCAGTGCTAGCTGCACGCTGCGGTGGCTGGTGAGTGCGGGCAGGCGCCAGGCAGTGGCCGGTTTTGTGTCGTCTCTGCTGCCCACCCATCGGTCCTTTACATGCTCCCCCTTTCGCTGTCCTCTCCCTGCTTTGCCCCGCCCCCCGCCCCCCAGCGAGGCACGTCCTGCTCCCAGTGCGGTGCGGAGAAGCAGCCCCTGGTTGGACCACTCAACTCATCAGCAGACTGGCCGGCAGGCTCCTTCCTTCCCCTATTGCCTCTGGCTGGGCCAGTGCCTTGGGAAAACCCAAGACCCTTGGGCACAGGGCGCTGGCCAGGAAGAGCCAAGCCCTGCACGTACCAAACTCCTGCTCAGCACTGGCACGGGGAAGCCTCTCCGTCCCTCAGCTAAGCTCTGGAGTGGGCGGGGAGGTATTTCCAGCCTGTTCATCCCCTGAACCTGCAGGCTCCACAGCAATCTCCTGGGCAAGGGCTTAGCACCATCTTCCCCCCCCCCCCCCCCCGGCCCCTTGGTCCTGCCCCCAGGGAGCACGGGGCTGCTCCATTCCCTAGGCACCCTCCCCTGCTGAGCCACCTCTCTGGCCAAGTTCGCTGAAGCCCCTGCAGTCAGGTTCTCTGGGCCCTGGTGCAGAATGCAGCCTTAGGGCTTAATCCCTTTCTGCCTGCGCTGTAGCCAGGGGACAGGAGGTGGTTGGGTTATGTCAGTGGCCAGCAGCAGCCTGGATGTGTTAGCTGCCTTTTGACACTGTGTGGAGGGACAAGCTGCTTCCAGACCTGGGGGGAGGGGTATGGGGGGAAGGAGAAGAGTTGAGTTCTGCAAAGAAATGGGCCGGGTCATCCCTTCCCCCGCTCCTCTTCATCTGCATCTGGAAGCCGCTCCCGTCCCTTCCCTCCTGCACCGTGCCGAAAGGCTGCTGCTGGCCACATTCTGGTGTGAACCCAGGCAGAAATCTGGGGGACATGTGACCCTGCATGCCCCCCCACATGTTGCCTCGGGAAGATGCAGCGCCAGGTACCAGGAGAGGCGGGTCTGGACCCAGAGGCCCAGCCAGGCACGGAGGGCGGAGAGCGCCGGGCAGGGAGGGTTGGGTCGGTCAGTCACCCCTTGTTAGGGAGGTATACAGGGGTGTGTATGTGTCACCTCTCCCCGTGTGTGGGGAGGGTAGAGGTGTGTGTATCACCCCTCCACATGTGAATCCTAAAGCCTTAAAGATATGAAGTAAATCAATAGAATCCAATTACGCAGTATTTCTTTTTAATGGGGGCTCAGTCAACTTGATGTTTGTACTGCATAGTTCTGACTGATTGCCATTGAACTTGTTTGAATACGAGTAATTTTTCCAGGTGTCCCTATTCAGCATAGGGAAATATGGTCATCCTACTTATGCCCAGAATTAATTTTACAGTTGCTTGTTTTTTTAAAACTTTTTTAAAACCTAATCATGGCCATACACCAAAAACATAGTTTTTTTGCTTGCCAAAGGCCTTATTTTCAACCCTACTATGCTGTTTTCATGTGAGTGTAGAGAATAAGAAATGGGGGTTAGAAAATTGAGCCCCAAGCATCAAATTCAGCTGTGAAAAATGTATGCTGATAATTTAACTCAAGTGCAACAAGGATTTTTAGCCTTGTATAACTAAAACTATATCATAACTTATGACCAGAAGAGACCATTAGACTATCTATTCTTACCCCCTGCATAACAAAGGGAGTAGAATTTCACCCAGTTTATGAGCATAATCAGTTTTGTTCAACTAAAGCACATCTTCCACAAAAGCGTCAGTCTTGAACTGAAGACATCAAGAGCTGTAGAAACTTCCCTTGGTAGTTTATTCCAATGGTTAATAACCATCACTGTTAAAAATGTGTACCTTATGTCTAATTTAAATTTGTCTGGCTTCTGCTTCCAGTCAGTGTCCTGTCTCCTCTAGCCATTTAGTACCCTGTAGATGAAAATAGCTGAGAGGATATTTCTTAATAGTATTAAATTAAAATAAATCACCTTTTGGCTGAGGTTACACTAGGAAATGTTCAGAATTTCAGCTCCTCCAGCACACAAGAACAGGACTTAATAGCTTTGCAACCATAACCAAAGCATTTATTAGCAATTTGCCATTGCTTTACATGTAGCAGTGATCATAGAGGCTTTGCTGATTCCCTGGCTGAACATTTTTTTTCAGGGAATGTATAATGTTATAGTCTGAAATCCCCACACTTACTTCAAGGTTTTGCTCCATAGGGCCCTAATGTTGCAATCAAATCCATACAAGTCAAGGGCTCATTTGCATGGCTCTGATTGCAGAATCAGAGCCCATGTTATGATGATCACAGTTGTCTTCTTCCAATGTATCATATGAAATTTACAGCAATTGAGTAATCAAAAGTTAGTTGTGGGTTTTCTTCTTTAATTAGAAGTCTTTTTCCCTCTCTTTTTTTCTAGGCAACACAACAATAACTCCACAGGACTCTTGGTGAGTTGGTGCATGGTGGCTTGGGTTTTTAATAGCTAGAATATTTAGTTGTGTGGCCAGGGCCGGCGCAACCCATTAGGCGACCTAGGCGGTCGCCTAGGGCACTGCAATTTGGGGGGCAGTGACCGCAGCGGTATTTCCGCGGTGGGACCTTCTGCTGCCTCTGTGGGGGGTGGCATTTTGGGGTGGGACCTTCCGCCACCCAGGGCAGTGGAAAAGCTGGTGGCGCTCCTGTGTGTGGCTACCATAGCCTTCTCCTTCCTGCCTAAGCATCTGAAAAGCAGGGGGAGAAAACAATGCCAAATCTTCACCTAATAGCTCTAAAATGGGAGGAGATCAAGGCAAGAGAAATCAGCAGCCAATGAAGTGGTCAGAAATGATTAAAGGCAAGTATTTCACAGGTCTCTAAACTCTGGAAGTGTCACCATGCCACAACCACAACTTTTCCACATTACGAATTGTGTTGGAAATAAGTCAGAGAGGGAAATTCTGAATACACACGCATGAAACTAGTGCTGGATAACCTCAAGAGGTTTGGCGGCTTTGCCCTGGTAAGCATCCAGAAGTTCAGAGGCTTACCAAGTTTTCTAAACTTTAGCAAGTTTCACCCTCACCCTCCCTGTAACTATTCTCAAAGTCCCTGCCTGACACTATCCCTCCAGTGAAATTCCCAAGAATCTCTGGTTCCCTCTCTACCTCCCTCTGTGTTTAATTACCTCTGAAGCTGGCACAGGATGACAGGGGATGGATCACTGGATAAATTGCTCTGTTTTGTTCATTCCCTCTGAAGTATCTAGCACTGGCCATAGTCAAAAGACAAGATACTGGGGTAGATGGACCATCGATCTGACCCATTTTGGCCGTTCTTATGTACTTATTATTACTTATTAAATTATTAATACACAGAAAAGCTGTTCAAATTACTCATTCTGTGTTTACACTGGTACAGCTGAGATCAAAATCCTCAGCTCTCAGCTGTATATATTAAACAAATTCTGCCCATGCAATTCCATTGACTTTAGTAAGGTGGGAGTGTGTGTAATTCAGGCCAATATTTAGCCTTCTGGCTTCCAAATTTATTCATCTGACTCTGTACCCTGATTTTAGTGGATTTACATATCTTTTTGTTCAGATCTCTTCACCTCACTAACAAGATTATTTAGCAACTGAAATGTATTTTATATTTTTATGCTGTACACTTCTGCAGCACGATAGTCTTACTGGTTACTACACTTACAGACCAAAATACATGGAGCAGCAGTATGGTCAATCAGCATCTAAGTCTAATTTTATAATTGGTGAGTATTATTCTCCAATATTCTTAGTGCATGGGAAGTGCTTTGAACCAGTAATTTGTGGTAGAAAGGCCTGCAACTGCTAAGATTCACAGATTTAATAGAAGGTCTTTCTCTTTAAATGCATTTATAACTATTGAATATTTAAACAAAAAGCTCTTAGAAGGAGAATTTACTCAGCCTCCCAAGAGGCGTGCCTCAGTATCCCAGGAGTACACATACCTGATGTGCCTTATTACTAGTATCATATGGCTACTTAATTTTATATTTAATTTTTTCAATCAACTTATTTCATGTAAAACATTCTTCCATTAAGAAAAATAGTTTATAAAGATAAAAACAATTTACACTTGGTATAGTGCCCTATATCACAACGCGTGTTGCAGATTGATATTTCAATGATACTTAATGTAGGGATTCCTAGAGCTTTGGGGATGTTGAGCTTGTAAAACCTAAATTAGGATTGCTAGGAGATTAAGGAGGAAAATTGAACTACTGGTTTAGTTTGATGATGATCTCTTTGGGAGGCACTCAGATACTGTGGTGCCTATGAGGTATAAAAAACTAATTAGAGAGAAAGATCTGAATACTAAAAATGGCCCCTTTCATTACAGTGGGCCAAACCAAAACCCGATACTGAACCCTGCTTAGCTTTGGGGTGTTTGAAATCCAAATCACATTCTGAATTCTACAGTTTGGGCCCATTTCTGTATTTACCACATATTTTGGCTTCATATATATGTTGTATTAAAATACTGTACTGAGTGTGAATGTGACTAATTCCCACAATTTTAGGAGTAACTACTTCACCACCTGCAGCTGTCAGGATTTTCACTAGAGGATTTATCATGAAAATATACAAATTAGGCATTGTTGCAGCTACAAAACTTTTATTGATGATTTTGTTTACATTTTGCATCTTCACTCTTTTATGTTTTGTACTTGGCTGTGAGAATTGCAAGGCGGCAGGATTAGCAATGACCTATGATGGTTATGAAGACTCCTTGTTACACAGATAGTAAATGTCCCTGTCCTTCACTGGTAGCAGGAATATCATGCATATCCATCAGCTGAACGTCTCATAGTGATATTTAAATTACTGTTAGAACTAGGGCTGGCCCTGAACAGAGAAATTTGGAACCAGAATTGTAACAGGGTCCAAGCCTACCCAAAACACACAGTGGAGCTGAGTTCTGGTTTGGCCCTATCTTCCAGAAATGTAGAGTACAGATTTTTGAGTTTAATAGGCTGATGCATTGTCTTTCAGGCCCGAATCCTGCAAATTGCTCCATGTGAGCTCACACCCGTGAGCAAGTCTCTGAATCTCACTTTTCCTACCTCGGAAAATGTTTGCATAACTCACAGAGGTGTTTGTGAGACCTAACTTGGCAAAGTGCCCCATAAGTGCAAAGATTATTAAGCACAGTTGGAGGCAGAGATGGGGATATAACTTGCGAATTCTGGACTCAGCCATATGACCTCAAAAAAGGGACTATCATTGGCTTCTCCTTGAAAATGTGCACCTTTCTACTTTTGATCAAATTTGCTGTGATTCCAGGAGTGTTATGCTAACTTGAAAGCTAGAGAATTTAGTCCAAAAAGCTTTACACAAATCCAACTCCCATTTAAGTCAATGGAAAAACTCATGTTGACTTTTCTCAGAATTAGACAGGGTCCTAGAGCACAGACTGCCAATAAAGAATATGCACTGCAGTCAAACAATGACTGGTTTATAAATGTTGTATCACCTATCTCTGTGTTGAAATGGTCTTGGAATTGCACAAATGTTTTAAATAGACCTTTTTAAAAATTGCCTATTGTTCTGGTACCTGCTAAGTTCCAAGAGGAGCATCACATTTAGCCAATATTAATTTTAGACTTCTTCCAAGAAAAGGATCTGATGATGCTTCAAGGTTGTAATGAAATAACTTATTTACGTATTATGTGCAACTCCATGTAGGAACCCCATCAAGCACCATGAAAATTCCTCATTTTCAGTTTGCAGATTTGACTGCAAATGTGCCACAAATCAGTGGGATCCTGTCTGTGGAGACAAAGGAATCGCGTACATGACAGCTTGTCTTGCTGAATGCAAGGCTTTGACAGGACAAGGACAGAACACAGTAAGAGCCTTCCCCAGTATTCTGCAAAGAAATGTCTACTTATAAACTTTTTTTTCAATGTACAAAGTGTGTGTCTCCTCCACAAGCAGGGCCGCCCAGAAGATTCAGGGGGCCTGGGGCAAAGCAATTTTGGGGGCCCCTTCCATAAAAAAAAGTTGCAATACTATAGAATACTATATTCTTGTGGGGGCCCCTGTGGGGCCCGGGGTAAATTGCCCCACTTGCCCACTCCCCCCCCACCCCCCCCTCCCCGCCCCCCTCCCCCCGGCGGGCCTGGGAAAAATAAACATTTAAAACCTTCCGCATCTCTGCACAAACCCGGTTTTGAGAAAACTTCTTTTCAAGTCACCTTTACAGGGTATCACTGGTTCTCAGCATCAGCTAGTGCTAAAAGGCACTAAAGCTCATTAAAAGGATTGGACAAATATTTTCCGACAAAACTTTTTTTGGATCGAAAACTAGGGGTTTTTAAAAAGCAGAAAAAATCACGGACAATGTCTGCTTTCCTTCAAAATTTGTTGTGTTTTTTTTTTAATTAAAAAGCTGAAATTAATCTGCCAAAACCTGAACATGGTTTGGGGTTTCAGAAGTGTGTGGCCAAATATTTGCTGCTTGCTGTGTTTGATTGTTTAAAGAAACAAGAAGAAAATTCTGCTTAAAAAAATTCAAAACTTTTGAACCACCTCAGCTTGTGACCAAATGCCTGAGCCCATCCAGTCAGAGATTTTTCCAGGTTTCTGATACTTTGCTGGCTTCCTTGACTCATATCTGTCTCCATAACTTTGGGTTCATTTACGTTAGAAGATAAGAATGGCCATACTGGGTCAGACCAAAGGTCCATCCAGCCCAGTATCCTGTCTACTGACAGTGGCCAATGCCAAGTGCCCCAGAGGGAGTGAACCTAACAGGTAATGATCAAGTGATCTCTCTCCTGCCATCCATCTCCACTCTCTGACAAACAGAGGCTAGGGACACCATTCCTTACCCATCCTGGCTAATAGCCATTAATGGATTTAACCTCCATGAATTTATCTGGTTCCTAGAGACTGGCTCCATGGGGTTCCTCACAAACTGGAAACGATTACTGTGGGTTTGTCTTTAGTATAGCTTATGTACATACTCCACAAACTGAGCATTTGAGCTTGTTCCAGAATCTGGGATGAGCCTATGTTGTGAAAAGTGAAATGTTCAAAATAGCACATGAACACAGGGTGCTAAAATTAAATTAACCCAGGGGTTCCCAAACTGGGGGTCGGGACCCCTTAGGGGGTCACTAGGTTATTACTGGAGATTGCGAGCTGTCATCCTTCACCCAAAACCCTGCTTTGCCTCCAGCATTTATAATAGTGTTAAATACATAAAAAAGTGTTTTTAATTTATAAGGGGGGGGGGTCGCACTCAGCGGTTTGCTATGTGAAAGGGGTCACCAGTACAAAAGTTTGAGAACCACTGAATTAACCCCTCTGGAGCCTCGGGGAATACAGGGGAGGGGGGGTCTCCCTTGGTAGGGTTGGGAAGGAGGTAGGTGGTGTATGACATTGCTCTTCTCATGTGATCCCTCCCCCATGGCTCTCTTGGCTCTATAACTGTTAATCTAAAGTGGCTAATTTTAAATGAAGCTACCCTCCCCTGACATGAATCTCCCTATGGCACTGAAATTAAATGTAGACTATAATTTGGCATTTGAGAAGTGAAAGGGATGGTAGCCCTAAGGGAAAAGATAACAGCTTGGCTCATTGTGTTAAATAGCTGTCGGCAAGCCTCAAACTGCTGAATGAGCTTTAGGGTAGGAAAGGTTGTGCCTTATCAAACAGCCTGGCCCTGCCCCCATCCGACCCCCCCCCCC
>NC_048298.1:114767622-114800953 GCF_013100865.1 Trachemys scripta elegans
CAGACCCCCGGAATGCCCATGATCCAACCCCCCATTCCCTGACTGCCCCCCCCATCCCCACAGCACTGTCCAGGGCTGCTCCTGGGTTACTGCCGCCTCTCCCCTCTCTCAGAGCCTCAGCGCACCGCATCCAGGAGGTGCCTTGGCCCCTGGACAGTGCTGCAGCAGTGTGGCTCCAGCGGGACCGGAGCTTGCAGCCCTGTCCCCTTACCATGCGGCTCTGACTCAGTGGGAGGAGCTCAGGCCCCACCAGAGCCATGCCGCTGCAGCGCTGTCCAAGGCCACTACTGACACAACACGCTGAGGCGCCGGGGGATGGGGCATGGGGGCCCCTGCAGGGCCTGGGGCAAATTGCCCCACTTGTTCCCCCCCCCCCCCGGGCGGCCCTGTCCACAAGGGAGTCACAATCAGAGATGAGCCCAGCCTTCAGAACTGAGATTGATGTTCAGATAGTGGCACTTTAATAAAAAAATAATATGAGTAATTAATAATACTTACATCATACTTTTCATCAGTAGATCTCAAAGTGCTTTACAAAGGAGGCTGTATCACAATCCCCATTTTACAGATGGGGAAACTGAGGCACAGAGCAGTGACATGGCTTGCTCAAGGTCACCCAGCAGGGCAGTGGCACATCCAGGAATAAAACCTAAGTCTCCTGTGTCCCAGTCCTGTGCTCCACTGACCTGAGATTTTGGTTTGGGACCACTTCAAGTCACAAAAGTAGCAAAATAAACACAAACTGTAAGATTCCCAGCTGGTTTAAATCCTCAGTGGAGCTAAGCTGATTCACCTAGCTGAGGATCTGGCCCATGTCTCAAAAATAGGAGAGCTGGATGTTGATTATCCAGGAATTCAGAACTTTTGGCAAGTTACTGTCTTATGAACTGGGATTTGATAGGACAGAGTAACCCCAACAGTTAGTTCTTTTCCTTCTATAGGAAGGTGAGCGGCTTAACTAGTGTATACTCACTACCCAGTGTTAAACAACAATTTAGTTAATCAATGACAGACAAACGTTGTTTGCTTTTTCTATTGCGCAATTAGTTTTTAGATAGTCCATTTCAAAAGAAGAACGAGAAAAAGAGGAAAAGGGTAATCTTGAGAGGAAGGAGGCAACATTTTTTTGGAAGAGGAGCCTTACACAACCAAAACTGCATTTGCTGTTAATGAGCAGTTTCTTAACTGCAAAACCGAGCCCTATTTGTTAAGAATCTGCCCCAAAATGTTAATTTAGTGTAAATCTATGTATCACCGTCGGTATAATTCCATTGAAGTCGATTTACACCAGTTGAGATCCCAACTAATCAATAGTTTGGAATGTTACCTTATCACACAACACTTCATGCTAGATTGTGATTTGGAGTACAATGGATCTGTACATAGGCGCGGGAAGTATGGGTGCAGGGGGTGCTGCAGCACCCCCAGGTTTTATGCGGGGCTGCTGACCCCGCTTCCCAGATGCTGGCTCCATGCATAAAACCTGGGGCTGTTTCCCGTGCCTATACCCTGCTCCTGGCCAGGGGTGGCTCTATGTATTTTGCCGCCCCAAGCATGGCAGTCAGGCAGCCTTCGGTGGCATGCCTGAAGGAGGTCCGCTGGTCCCGCGCCTTCGGCGTACCCACCGCCGAATTGCCGTCGAAACCGCGGGACCAGTGGACCTCCCACAAGCATGCTGCTGAAGGCAGCCTGACTGCCGCCCTCACGGCGACTGGCAGGCCGCCCCCCGCAGCTTGCCGTCCCAGGCACATGCTTGGTGCACTGGTGCCGCCCCTGCTCCTGGCCCTCCACCCGCACTCCACTCTCCAACCCCTCATTGCACCTTGGGCTCAGGTCCTGGCCGCCGGCCCCACCCCTACTCCCAGGCCTCCACTCCTGGGGTGTGCCCCACTCCTGTCCCTATGCCTGGGGCTCTGCTCCTGGGGCCCCAGCTGCCAGCCCCGGTCGCTGGCCCCGTGCCGGGCCCCACAGCCGGGGCTCTGCTCTTGGCCCCGCATGTGGGGTCCCAGCTGCCAGCCCCTGCCCAGGGCTCCACTCCTGGCCTCATACCCGCCCCCAGCTGTGGCCACGTCCCTGTTCAGGAAAGCACATAATCATCTGCTTAACATTACACAAGTTCTTAAATTCCACTGACATCAGTAAGAACAGGCAGGGCCAGCTCCAGGCACCAGCCAACCAAGCACGTGCTTGGGGCGGCACCTTGGGCCGGGGCGGCGCTCAGGTTTTTATTAATTTATTTATTGGGCGGGGGCTGGCGCAGCGCAGCGTTGGGGGGCGGGGGCTGGCGCTCGGAGGAGGGGCGGGGGCGGGCGCGGTGCTGGGGGGGCGGGGGCTGGTGCTCGGAGGAGGGGCCGGGGTTGGCGCGGTGCTCGGAGGGGGCGTGGCTTTGGGCGGCGTGGCGTTCTGGGGGGCGGGGATTCAGGCGGCATGGTGCTGGGGGAGCGGGGATTTCAGCGGCACTGGGGGGGTAGGGCGGCGTGGCGCTCGCAAGGGGGGGGCGGCACTCTTCTTTTTTGCATGGGGCGGCAAAAAAGTTAGAGCCGGCCCTGAGAACAGGAGTACTTGTGGCACCTTAGAGACTAACAAATTTATTTGAGCATAAGCTTTCGTGCATCCGAAGAAGTGGGTTGTAGCCCACAAAAGCTTATGCTCAAATAAATTTGTTAGTCTTTAAGGTGCCACAAGTACTCCTGTTCTTTTTGCGGTTACAGACTAACACGACTGCTACTCTGTAAACTGACATCAATGCATACCTGAACTGAGGCCTAAGCCTACAAAAGCTAGGACATTCAGACAGATGATTCAATCCTCCAAGTTACAGGACACTTCTTGCATGGACCAGAGTTGTGTCAAATTAAAATTAATACTTATTTTTATATTTACTGTATTGTGTGCAATGTCTTATGATAAGATACCATTGAATTTACACTCTTGCAAGGACTTGCACACCTCAACTGCAGCTGCAATCACACAAGCCGAGAGCTCTCGTTGGGCCTGATTCAATACCCACTGAAGTCAATAGAAAATCTGCTAGGGTTTTCAGGGGCTTTGGATCAGGCCCATTATCATACCACAGTGGGATGAAGGGATGCCTTCAATCAGAGGGGCCTTAAAATAAAATCTCCTGTTACTTTATCCTTTATCTCAAAGTAAGCAGGTACTTAAGTACTTTGCTGAGATGGGGCCAAGACGCAAAATTGAAATTGACGAGGCTATTAGCATGATCTAGGCTGAGTGAAGTGTCAAGAATAAAGAAAAATAACATGAATGTTCAAAAGCAAATGTCATTCTTCAAAATAATTTCAATTGTAATAAGCCAAGCGATTTTTTTTAACTAATCCTGCTAAGGTAATTAGTTCCTTTTATATAAGACTTTTATAACCTGACTATTCCTTTAATATTTTTCATTTTAGCCGTTTTTTTCTAAAACACTTGTTTTTAAAGTTAACCTTCATCTTTTTAATTGAAATTTGGTATTGAAAGATAATGGGGAGGGGGTTCAGCCTGATTGTGAGTAGTTATACTGTAAAGCTTATTTTAGGGGCTTGAGTCGATGCCCTCTGACGTCAATGGTAGGCTTTCCATTATCTTTAATAGGCTGTGGATCGTACCCTAGAAGCAGCCATCACATTTTCTCCCTTTCTTCCTTTACTGCTTTGGAACACTGACATCAATTTGTGCATATTTTTGACTGTTTCCTTTTAATTTCCTTCCCCTGTTTCTTCATTAAACAAGGACAAACTGTTTTAAACAGGTATTATCAAGATTGATTTTGTTACTTAGATTGTGTATCTGCTTAAGAGATGTTGATCCAGCGCTGAAATTGCTTGCAAATTATGAATGCACTGATGATGAGAGTTCTAAGAACGTATTCTGGCTCTATTCGTTGTTTAGCTGCCATTTGATATACGCTGCAGACTGCCTTTTCAGTAGTGCGTGTGACTTCTGGATACCAAACATCCGTTAATAATAAATGGGATCTAAAGTAACCATGTGGTGTAAATTCAGGAAAACACTTAAGTACGTGCTAATATCCACCTGTATTCAGGGTAGCACTTAAATCACTAGGACATAAACATACGCTTAAGTGCTGTCCTGAACAGGAATGTTTTCCTGAATCAGGGCCTTGGGAATTATATGCATAAAGTAATTCTGCATAGTAAGCTGAAAAAGAACCAACTCTGGTTTAATCAAATATGGGCATACATGAAAACTTATATTGTCAGACATGAGTAGTAACTGGTGCTTCAGTTTTTGGGTGCCCAACTTGGGACAGCTTAAAGGCACAAATTTTTCAAAGGGTCAGTGCTCAGTATTTTCTGAAAAATCAGGCTCCTTTAATGTTAGGCACCCACTTGAAAATTTAGGCCAAATTACATAGTATTAAATGTTTTAAAAGTTGTCTAGCTTCCATATCAAAACTAAAAAGATACAGGAATTTACTCCAGTGACTTCAATGTAATGTAAGCACATGCTTTGTGCTTGAGGAGTTCTTCTTTACTAGGGAAACTTTCCTGATGTGAGGCCTTCTATATAGGCGTTTTGGTTGTGCCTCAAAATGTGCATGATCATGAATATGAGCCAGGGTTTTTGAATGATAGAGGATTTTAATGATTTTGAGTTATGATTATTTTATGATTTAATGGATAAAGATACAAGTATTAACTATTTTAATGTTACATATATATAATTGTAACATTCTATACCTTGGCGGAGCGTGTTGTAACCGCCATATTCCTCATTTTCATATAATCATGATCTTATGTATAACGCATGCTTTGTAAGGTATCAGGGGAAAGGTTATGATCTGCTGAAAGTCATTTCTCTATCCATATATGTATATTATTAATGCATATGAAGTTATGAGAATTGAGTAGTATGGTTCTCACTAAAACATGCTGTAAACT
Organism: Trachemys scripta elegans; assembly: GCF_013100865.1. Lineage (NCBI taxonomy): Eukaryota > Metazoa > Chordata > Testudines > Emydidae > Trachemys > Trachemys scripta. The sequence continues at coordinate 114,772,530 of NC_048298.1, forward strand.
GGGGGAATCAGCCAGATATTAGCTCCCCAGGGGCAACAGCAAGGAAAGTAACCAGCGCCCGGGCGGAGTGTCAAACAACCCATCAACAGCCATTGTCTAGCAAGGGAGCTACAATGCAGTGACTCACCTGCATGAGGCAACACCTGGGGAATTGCTCAACCTTGCTCAAGAGGGAGGAAAGGACATGATAAAAGGAAGAGACATTTGCCATGATCTTCCTCTCTCTTCCACCTACATCTACAGCCACCATACCAAGCGACTGAAGTGCTGATCAAAGGGGAGAGCCTGGCTGAAAAGCAACCAGCCAGTTTGTGGTGAGAAGCAGCTAAGTTTGTAAAGGCATTGAAAGTGTTAAGATCAGCATGTCTCCAGGCATCTGAAGAAAGGTTATGCCCAAATAAATCTGTTAATCTTTAAGGTACCACCGGACTCCTCATTGTTTTTGAAGATCAGCTTAGAATGTGTTTTGCTTTTATTTCATTGGACCAAATCTGACTTGTTATGTTTTCACTTATAATCACTTAAAATCTGTTTGTCTATTCTACCTGAAGCAGTGTGTTTGGTTTGAAGACTGTTAGAGTCTCCACTGGGGATAATAAGCCTGATACATATCAATTTCTTTGTTAAATTGATGAACTCATATTAGCTTGCAGCGTCCAGTGGGCATAACTGGACACTGCAAGATGGAGGTTCCTAGGGTTGTGTCTGGGACCAGAGATATTGGCTAGTGTCATTCGGTTGCAAGTAGCTGAGAGCAGTTTACATGCCAGAGGCTGTGTGTGAACAACCCAGGAGTGGGGGTTCTCACAGCAGAGCAGGGTAAGGCTGGCTCCCAGAGTCAAGGATTGGAGTGACCTAGCAGATCACCAATCCGGGTAACACCAGAGGGGAACGTCACAATTAAATATTCAGTTAATTACCCAATTAAAGTAAAATGTGTGACACAGAATTTTTTTTAATAATCTAGATTAGAGAGAACTTTGAGCATGCTCCAAACCATAACTAAGCAAAAGGACTTTCTTGCAACATTTGATGTATTTCAAACTCCAACAGACAACCTGTTCGCATACTTTCACTCTGCTATTTTTGTACTAGTGCTTTTGAAATTTAATTTGACATCTTGACGCATTTGTTGCTTGTTTCACTACAGCTGGAATTCCAGCCCTGGTTTATTTTTGTGCTTTGGTAGACAGAACTTGCTTAAATTAGGGAAGCAAAATCTGTGGGGGTCGAGGAGCTTTTAGGATGATTCTAATGTGTGGGTTTTTTTCGTAAACATCTTGGAAATTTCACATGAAGGTATGTATTAATAGTCATAGATCATTACAGTTGCTTTTCTTACACATTTAAAAGTCAAGAAATGCCAAAGTGAAAGCTGCATTATCTATTGGAGTAAGTTCCTCTCTTCCATGGCTATTTTCAGAGGGGCCTTGATAATAACAATTAAGGGCGATGTTATGGACTCACACTTTGGCATAGACCTGGCCACTCAGCTACTGACCCTCTGCATAGGAAGCGTGGACAGGTGACCAGGGGCATGGCTGGAGCATGTCTCCATGTTGGCAATTCTCAGCTGCCAGAACAGCCACCTGGGAACAATGGGTATCTGGGCTTAAACTAGAGCAGCCTTCTGGGTCTTCTAACATACGCTGGGCACCAAACTGGTGTAAAGCCACATTTCCACCTGCTCCATCTCCCACCTCCTGTGCTGAGCATAGTTCTGCCAAACCCAAGATTCAAGTCCTAAGTTTTACTCTGTCTGATAAGAACACCACAGTTCAGCCAGCTTCTCAGCTGCTGCAAAGCAGCATAACTCCATTGAGCTCAGTGGGACTACTCTGATTTACACCAGCGAAGCAGCAGTGGACAGCCTTTTGTTTCTGATCTCTGTTCCTGGGTATACCTACAGAGGCCTAGCTGCAAGAATAAGGGCACCTTTCTATTTCTTAGCTTGCCTGTTTTTATGATAGGGAAGAAATATTATCACACAGGAGATTGCAGCCCCAGAGAAAATGGGGGATAGAAAGGAGGAGCTACGAATATCGATGTTATCTCAAAGAGCAATGACTGTTTTGCAGATTCCTCTGATGTGTAGAAAGAAACCTATCTTTAGAAAAGAAGCATAAGTCCACCTTGTACTAATCAAGGTGTGATCATGTGCGGTGTTGAGCACTCTAGCCACACTCCAGCAAAGCACTTAGGTGTGCGCTTCACTGTCAGGGCGTGAGTAGTCCCACTGAACTCGATGGGGCTGTTTATGCAATGGTGGAGTGGTGTTTAAAAAACCAAAAGTGAGTAAACGCTTCAACTAAACCCCATACAGCCCAAAGGGGAAGTGGGTAAACTCTGTCTATCTGTGACTGCACTACTATATTCATGTGCTTTAAAGTTGTGAACGTGCTTAAGTGCTTTTGCTGGATCCGGGCCAGACCTGCCACCACTTTGGAAGATCAAATTTTGAGAGAGTTGGTCTGAGTCTAATCTAATTTACACTGCGGTAACTTCAGTGGAATTACACTTGATTTAAATCAGTGTAGGAAAGAACATTATTGGCTTCAGCACATCAGAATATTGTGCAATCCGTACCCTCCTGTACAGTCAGGAAATGGAAGGGGTAATAAAAACTGACGGAAAATGGAAGAGAGCAACAAGAGTGGCTTAGGGTTATGCTGACCAGGTGAACTTTGTGACACCTGAAAACAAGCAGAATATGTGTAATGTGAACACATTCATGCTGTTAAGAATTAGAGAAGAAAACCATGTTTTACATTATGAAGTGTAACTATTACAGATTTTTATTTGGCTTTGTGGGGGGAGTTCTACCAGAGTGACTCAAGCATCCATTATTGTGGGAACTATTTTTGGATCATGGTCTCAGGAACTGCATTTGTTTTTAAAACTTCCTGGCAGACATATCACATGGCAATCAGCACATTTAAACATCTAAATGTTCAGATTTGGTCTTGGATCTCCACGTCTGACCCAAACCCCACGCCTAGCCTGACCTAGTGCTTTATCGTCAGCAAAACAGACCCTACTGCGAAAGGTAAGATAAGAGTGTGCAAAGAGTGCTCTTGTTTTGTCAAAAATACTTTATTAATATATAAACAAAACATCGTGCCGCATACATTCACTGATCAGCAGGAATCAATATATTTTAATTTATCACCCCAAAAAGTAAAATGAAATGCATGTAGACCAAGCTCAGATCAAGCCACTACGTTCAGATTCATGTACCAGGGCCTGAGATGCTCCTCATTTGCATAGTGTAAATCAGGAGTAACTCGAGAGAAGTCAATGCAATTGCACCAATGTAAGCGTGAGGAGAATGAGGCCCACAGATTTTGAATCCCTGAAAGTTCAAGGGTGGTTGAATCTGGGATTTTGATTCAGGCCCATCTCTAATGCTGACATAGTTTGTGCTAATGTAGTTTATATTCCAACACACAAAACAGCCTGTTTTCTTCTATCTGATTGTAGCCTGACGTCAAACGTCCCTTTATAAAAGAATCCCGAAGTCTGAACATGTTGGTTTAATTCTGTGAGCAGCAAAACTGGGGACCAAAATTTGAGGAGCTCTCACACAGGTGACCAGCATGCGTGCCATGTCATGGGTGCTTCCTGTGCTTTTGTTTACTGGTGGGGGCGTTGGCGGAAGCACAGGCCAAAGGCTCTTTGGGGCTGGTCTACACTGGGGGGGGAAATCGATCTAAGATATGCAACTTCAGCTACGTGAATAGCGTAGCTGAAGTTGAAGTATCTTAGATCGACTTACCTGGGGTCCACACGGCGCGGGATCAACATCCGCGGCTCCCCCGTCGACTCCGCTACCGCCACTCGCTCCGGTGGAGTTCCGGAGTCGACAGGGAGCGCGTTCGGGGATCAATATATTGCTTCTTAATGAGACGCGATATATCGATCCCCGGTAAATCGATCGCTACCCATTATTTCTCCCATGTAGGGGAAACAGAAAGAGCTCATTTTTAGACGTGTTGAGCTTCCTTCCATTTTCTATAAACTATAGCCCAAGGTATGGAGAAGATTATTCCAATCCAGCCACGGCTCTCACGGCTCCTCAAGCTGGGCATAGAGCCTGGGGAGAGAAGGCTTTAACCCTAAAATAGAGCGAAACTCAGTCTACAGTACAAAGTTTTGCCAGCATAGCTATGGTGGCTCAGAAGACACCTGCTGTAGATGTGAGTACTCCAACAGAAGAATGCTGCTCCTGGCTTAGCTAATGTTGTTCGGGGAGGTGGTATAGCTATGCCAGTAGAAGAACTCCTGTCAGCCTACGCTGCATCTCCATTAGGGGGCTCTGTCAGCAAAGGCTCTGGAGTGTAGACAATCCCTAAGCATGTGACACACCATGCTGCAACAGCGGTGACAAATTACCCCAATTGTTCTTATTAGTGATATTCATTCCCTTTGAAAAGTCACAGAGCCGTCTTTGTCAGGGGGACTTCACACTTCACGTAGTGATGCTTTTTTAAAGAGATATTTTAGTAATAAATGATAGACGCGTTTGTTATTAAGGCTCTCTCTTCTCTGGCATGTCACCGAAGCTCTATTTGACAGCTTTTAGCACTTTATTTAATGGCCTTTTTTGGCACTTTATTGGGGGATGACGAATATATATACTGCAGTCTTTCAATTATTACAAACTTACATTGATAATGTTCTAAATTTTTTTTTTTTAAATCAAAGAAATGTAACTCCAGTATCTGCCATCTCATTGCACAGGATCAGAATAATTACACTAATGATGAGAAAAGGTTTGATTCAATACTGAAAGGTACTTTAAAACTAATACAGTATAGTCTCTCTTCTGCAGTCTATTTTGACTGGTTAATGTTTGAGCCAAATCCTGAAGTTGTTATGAAGTGTTTGATGACGGAGGGACCAACCCTACAACCTTTATTCACGTTAGTAATCCTCATTCATATGAGTGTGCCTATTGAACTCAGGAAGAACAATTGAGTATATAAGGATTATATGATTTAATAAGGATTACAGGATCAGACCCAGGGCTAGAACTTGTCTAGATTGGGTTGAAAAACAGGGAAGAGTTGTTGTGCATTTTTTTATTTTAAATTTCCCACCTGTTTTTAAATTAAAATTTTAAAATTGGAAACATTTCAACTAGCCTTACAATTGTTTAAAAAACACAAAAATAACATTATCATTTTTCCTGCTTTTTCGGGGGGAGGTGAGGGGTTAAAACTTGAAAATTTTTCATTGCAATTCCAAAAAGCTGTAGACGTCAGTATTTGGCCCTATGCTGTACTTGTAAAACCTCCACGTGAGCATTCAGAGTTAGAAAATGCCTGTGTCCTTCTCACAGACATGTTTCTTCATTTGCCTCCAAAGCTTTTGCACAAGGAAAAGTTTCATTTTTACTGCCACTAGTTGATCCCTTCCTGGATGATACTTCTGTACTTTTCAAATCTATCAGCTCATTGCTCTCTGGTTGGAATCGTTTTATTATTAAAATGAAGAGCGTTATATATAAGAAACAACATCCTGCCCTCAGTCCTGCAATGAGTCCAAGATAGACATTTCTAGAAAAAAAATGAAAACGTGAATGTTTCTATCATTGATACTTGAGACAAAGTCAGGGTCCAAACACCCCCCTAAAGAGAGAACGGGGGGGGGGAGGGGAATGATGGGAAACTGTTCAAAGACAATGGGTATCTTGTATTAGAAAAGGGAATTTATCTAATATGTAAGTGTAAAGCCTGAGGTTGCACCATTATGTTTATTTTCTGTGTAACTTGTATGTGTTTGCTTCCCCTTACTATTTCATCTTTGAATCTGTGATTTTTCTCTTAAAGAAATCTTTTGTTTATTTTTTACCTCAACCAGGTCTCTGTTGAGCAAGCTGTGTGGAGGCCAAAGAACGCTGGTATCTGGGGAAGGAGGTGGTGGTCTGGTTTCACATATTTGGGAGTGATGAACCAGAGGGGAAAAATCCAAGTGTCTGATAGTTAAGGCAGGTGGAAGCCAGGGAGAGACCTTATTCTTGTGGTCTGGTTACCGGTTTCAGGGCTCTGAGCTATAGCAGCAGAGCATTAAGGTACCCATGGTTACATGACAGGTAGTCACAGAATCTCTTACAGGTCTGGGTGATCCCTAAAATGTCAGTACTTACCAGGTCCTACTGGAATTTGAGTGTAAGATGTAAAATATGCATTTCTGAAAAACTGCTGAGACACTCTGAATCCTGCTAAATCACAAACAAAACACTAAGGGCTAGGATCTGGGATGTGTTAGGAGTCCTCCTCCGCACAATTCAGGTGGTGCAAAGAGGCCATAAACTAACTGATAATTTCCATCAGAGAAAGAGCTCCCTGCTGGGGGTTAAGGTGCTGCATTTGGCACCCTCCAACCAGCCTGGGGAGTATGTCGGGGCAGGGAGAGGTTGTAACAGAGCAGAGCTCTCTCTGCAATGCCAATCCTCTACTGATGCAGGGTTGTTAATAGATCATACATCAATCACACATCTTAGTTCTGCTAGGCCTATCTTCTATTGATATAGGGTCCATCAGTGGCACAACTTAGAGCTGCCTGGCATGGGGACCGCAGGCAGCACTGTGATGCTCCCCTTTCTCCTGGACTGAGTGCATTTTTGGCCCAGGACAGAATCAACCTGAAAACACCCGCTTTGTTCTTCAGTCCTATTTTTTATATCTGAGCCACTTCACAGCTGCACTAAAAAGCCAAGTTAGAAAAGAACGGTTTATCCAGAGAGCGTTTACTCTACTTGTATAGAAACAGCCACCTTAGAAAAGTGTTAGCCGTTTAACCGGTCCAAGGCACAGTTGGGTGGTAGAGAAAACCTTAAACTAAATTGTGTGTGATAGACACTCATTTGTCCAACCCCTAACGCACAAAGCACTCCACTGAACTCTATTTCCCATTGCCATAATTTCAGTGTTCCTTGGTGCTCTAAGGATTAAATTAACAACTATTAAAAATGCAACCTTTGGTAATACGACCTTTAGGAATAAAGAAGAGACCTTCTGCAATTTCATATGTTAAAGCTAATGAAAAGAATGTTGTTCCTAAGACCTAGCTAAAGTTTAGATGCTTTGAGATTGTCCAATCAATTTTGTGACTTTCTTTTTCCCCCCTGAGAAATAGCGCTGTTTGGAAAATGGTTTTTGTTCTGAAGAAAGTTTTGACTTTTCATCAAAAAAGTAAAATTCAAAAACTAGAAGTTGAGGTTTTCAGCCAAAACCCAGAATATATTTGGCTAAAAACTGATAGGAACAGCCCAACATATAGTTTGGGGCTGAAAACATTTATTTTGTAATGGTTTGTTTTCTGACACAAATTTGAAAATTTTCAAAGATGGTACAAATGATTTTCATGAACATTTTTGTTTAATCAAAAACCCAGTTATCCATTCCCCCTCCCCCCAAAAACAAATCAACAAAAAATTTAGTATAACTAGTAGAAAACTTAGTATAAACTCTGAAGCTGCAGCTGATTGAAGAACAGGAGACAGGAGCTATTCTGAATACTCTAAAGTCAACACTGCTTGGGCCTTTATTCTTAATTTCATCTCACCTGAATGCTTTCGTGTCATACACTCTGCAAGACCCTGATCCTCCACACCGCTTTGTTCCCCATTTCAAGCAGGTCTGATCTATCAAAGCTCCAAAATAAATGGGAGCTGGAAGTCCACCTGCAATGAAAATACGTAGTAGAATGAGCGTAACATTATAACAGTAACAGAGCTTAGTTCATAGTGGAGGAAGAATCCCCTTAACAAATGGTTAGAGCAGGAGCATGTAAACTTAGGTCTCCTGGATTCTGTTCCCACCTCTGCTAGCTGCATGACCTTAGGCAAGTTGATCAGCCTCTATGTTTGCCCAGCTGTAAAATGGTGATTTCCTACTTCCCAGCCTTGTTATCAACTTAATTAATGCACGTAAACTGGTTTGAATTCCTTGGATGGAGGGTTCAGGAGACTGGACAAGCATTATTATTACTCCCAAATAAGAAAAGAAAGTTAATGATTCCAATGATTCCACTTTTTCAGTTTTTTTGCCTCTCTCAAAAAAAAGTTTAAAGGTCCTCTTCTTCACATTCTCTCGAGCATCAGTCTGTTCCTGGTTTTCATTTGTGTGTCACAATTCACCACAACTCATGTACATCACTGTATCCATTAAAGCAGTGTAACTAAAATAGATCAGTGCTAGAGCTCAGTTCAGCAAAACACTTAAGTACGTACTTAACTTTAAGCATGTGCTTAAGTCTCATTGGGTATGCCTACACTGCGAAGAAAAACCCATGGTACTGTGTCTCAGAGCCCAGACCAATTGACTTGGTGCATGGGTTTGTGGCTGAGAGGCTAAAAACAGTAGTGTAGACATTCCGGCTTGGGCTAGAGCCCAGGTTCCAAGACCCTCCCCTCTCACCAGGTTTCAGAGCCCAGGCTTCAACCCAAGTGGGAATGTCTACACTGCAATTTTTAGCCCCGCAGGCCAAGCCCCAATTGACTTCCGTTCTGAGACTCGGCATTGTGGGTTTTTTTTGCAGTGTAGACATATCCATTGACTTCAGGCGCTTATGCGTGTACTTTGCTGAACTGCGGCCTAAACCATTTCTTGACTGACTGCCAAACACTTCCATTTTCAAAACAAAAATCAATCACATTTTACAATGATCTGCGTTCAGCTTTGTAAGGAAAAAATCCTTTAAAAAAATATGAAAATAGCCCAGTGAGAGCTCATTCGGAAATGGGTTCCTGCAACCGTCAGATAAGGCAAGGATGGGAGCAGAGGGAGATCCTTGTGACAGTAACGGGGAGAAGGAGGTAGTCAGAGCACATGGAAGCTGTGGGGACGTGGTTGTAGGGGAGAGAGTACTTGGAGATGCGGCCCTAAAGGAGCTGGGTAATCTTATCCCATTTTAAAGTCTGAAACACCAAATCATAATCCTCAGGTGCCTGCCTACATGAATAAAACAAAAAACTGCTGCAGTTCAAGCCCCCTGCTTTTCCCTGACTCTCATTACATAGATTGTTTAAACAGACAACTATATTACATCATCATGTGCTAGGACATACCTATGAAGCATATTGAGGTGGCACATATTCAATACGCTCTACAAATTTAACAAAATCAAATTTTTGGAAGGGTTTGGGGGTTTGTTTGTTTTTTGGTTCTGACATAGAACAAGTCCATATGGACCTAAGATGACTTGGTGTACTTTATTGTGTTCTATTTAAATCCTAAGACGAATAAGGATGAACAAAAAACAAAACAACAAAATGTTTTACCTAGTATCCTTCCACACAAAGCGTCAATGCCAACAGCAAATGATTTCAAGTCTGGTGAAACAGATCTAAAACGTAGGAGGACAAGATCACATTAATTTTATATTCATCAGAAGAGCACTTACTATAATGCAGTTTTGACAGCATCTACACTGTGCATGTCCATATATGCTCCATTGTAACGAGTGCCACACAACTTTATTTTATATACCACATTGCATACAAGCTGTAATGGAAAACACTCCTCAAAGGTTTCATTTAAGATGAGTGCAGAAGCAGCATTGATCTAAATAGGAGTAGGAACAGGCTTTCAGACAATCAAGTGTATGGTGTAAAAATGTATGTGAAGCCATCATAAGAAGAAAGAAAAGTAAACATTCTCTCATAATACTATTAAGGACCTGATCCAGCCAGACACTTAGCCCTGAGTCCTCCCATTGAATTCAATGGGACGACTCATGTGGTTAAAGTTAACAGGTGTTACTGTCTCAGGGCCTAAGGCACAGCGAACGTATGAGGCATAGCAAGGGCATGGAGAGAGCGTTTCAGATGACACTTGAAAGGGGCTGGAAAGTTGCTGAGGCAGACACAGGAAGGCTATTTGAGACGACTGTAATTGTGGCGAACATCACAGCGGAAAGTGGTAAGATTGTGGGCTGGTACAAATTGGAAGAAATAGGGAAGGGTATAGACACAAAGCCTTTAATTCTAACAGGGCATGGAGCAATGAGTACAATGGTGTTGCATTCCAGTACAAGTGTAGAAATAAATGGGACCAATTCTCATTTACAGTTTTTGTAGTGGTATAAATGTCAGTTCAGGGCATGTGATTATTTTTACCGATAGTTATATGGGTGCACCCCTTGGTGCAGGCACAGTTATATTGGTATGAAAGTGCCTTATAGCAGTATAGCTTACTCCTTTTCCTCTATGGGACGCATCCACACTGGATGAGGAGGGTGTACCACTTTAACTATATTGGTGCCGTGGCCTTACGGTGGTGTTTACCCAAGCAGTGTAAGATGGCTTTAGTGTAACTGGGAGTTAGGCCCAAGTAAGTTTAAGTATCAAGTCTTCTGCACTCAAAAGTATTAAATCTCACACCCTTTAAGGGCCAGTTCCCTTACTCTCAAAGGGTGAAAGGCCTGGATGCGTGTGAGGAGACATGGGCTTCAATGTGCTCTTCAACATGCAAATGAGGCTCTTGATTACAAACTGCTGCCTTTTGCCTTCCTTTTGCTGCTAGGCAGGAGTAATTTAATGACTGTGAAGCATGCAAATGACTGGGTCCTGCTGCACTCCCTGTTCTGCCAATAACTTTTTACCGTAGCTTATACATGCAACACTCTGCACAGGAACATTTCCATAAAAGATGTATTTTAACAGCGAGATAACTAACTCGATAACTAACTAGCTAGTCACAGTAACTCACAGGTGGGGGACCTCAGCTACCTACTGTGACAGATAGGGCAATTTCCTGTAATATCCTTGAAAAATATCTTCTTGCATTAGGCTTAAGTTTCTTTGGAGTCCATTGTATTAAATGCAAAGTTTATGTGTTGTGGTGGGATTTTATGTAACTTCTCTAATGGGGAGATATGGCCAGTGTAAAAGTTGGAAATAGTTATGAGCTTCAAAGGACTATTTTAAACAATGTGGCAGACAAGAAGGAACTTTTGGGATAAGCAAAGTTAAGAGAATTTCCTAGGAAATCCCTGAGGGAAGGTGAATGCAAATTCTCACCTCCGGACACAACCTTTTGAAACTATGCCTCAAGGAGAGAACCATTGTCTGCTGATCACATGTTACGTGAGGACAAGATCAAAGGCCCAAGCTGTATAAAAGGAAGGTGGTGCTTGTTCTGAGCTAAAGCTGTTATTAACTTGTAACCACACAAAAATGCCTTGGTGGGATTTGAAGAACTGACCACCTACCAGAGCCCTTGTTGGAGTTGGGGGTGATCTCTAGTAAGCTGATTAGCATGTAGGTTTTTTTTTATTGTTTTAAATATGTTTTCTCTGTAATGCTTTCACCTTAAGAATAAATATGCTTGCTTAGAAATTGCTGTGTGGCAACTTATAACTGTAGGCAATTACAACTGTTGATAACCTCTGAGGAGAAAGAAAAACAAATGCAGGCCTGTTTAGACAGTCTGGCTTGCTGAGGAACTCAGTTTAGGCAGGGAACTATAAAGTCTGGAAGAATTCCAGTCAGATAGGAAAGAGACATGGGTTTCTGCCCAAGATAGGTGACAGCTGAGGAGCTGGGAGAATACAGGTGCAGTTGCCGTGAACTGTCACAGATACATCAAGGGAAAACCTACCTGTGCCTCAACTCCACTAGGATTTTACAGTGAGATAATTAGTTTGAGTTAGCTATCTCAGTGTAAAAACATACCTTTTTAGGCAGTGACATCATAGCCAATCCATCAGGTGAATTAAAGCAAGTCAACAGAGAATAGAAGGCGGTTTCAAACTGGTTCCTAATATGAATAGGGAGCCAGTGGAATACATCATAATTGCAGCAGTTTAGCTGTAACAGATTCTAATCTACACAGGTGGTGAGAACTGTGGCATTTAAAATCACCATAAATGAAGCAGCAATAAGTGGTGCTGTGCACCAATAATTTAAGATTATAATCTATGTTTATGAATGAACAGAAACAGACTTTGGTAAGTAAGGCAAACAGTTTTAGTTTTACTTTTATGTTTAAAGAGCACTGGTATTTGAGTTTTTGTACCAGTCAATTTTCATTGGTGCTGAAACTATTCATTTTGTTCCAACTTGAGATAAAATAGGAGATATGATATTTCAGGGTGTGTATTGAAGTAATTCAAGTATACCGAAAACCACAAATATAACTGTAAAAGAGCAATACAGATCAGAGATTCTAATCTCAGATGCACTGCACTTTGCCTTGTGTAAGCCACTTTATAAAGGTCAGTTCTTTCTCAGAAAACCCTATGTGAAGTAGGTATTATATCCATTTTACAAATGGGTTAACTTGGGTACAGAGAAGTGACTTTGCTAAGGTCATGCACAAAGTCAGAAAAAGAATCCATTGCTTTGACTACTGACTAATACTCCCTTCCTTTTCCCCACCCTCCCCGCCCCCAGCCATAATTAAGTGGAGAGGGTTGTCAGAACAAGGCCTACCCAATCCATCACATAAGCCCCAAATAGAGTTTAAGTGAGACAAATGATGGCTTGGCCTTTTGCTGGCCCTTTGCACAGGGGTGGATTGTGTAGGAAGTGCAGAAACCCCCACTGCCTCTCTGAGATTAGAATTTCATTCTTCAAAGCAGAAATGAAGTGACAGAATGGTACATTAATACTTTGTTTCTGTTTGCCCCAAACTTTATGGTCAAGGGCAAGGTAAAGTATTTTACCTAAACATAATCATGTATGTAGGAGTGCCTCCTAAAGCTAAAATAAGTGCACATGTGCTCAGTAATGCCAAAAAATAGGGAAATGTTTTAGTACAGCTTTCTCTTTGGCACTGTCCCAGAACTGCAGAGAAATTTCCACTCTCGAGCCCTTCAGCTTGCACACAGCTGCAGTTGTGAAACACCTGAAAGAGAAAGAGAAGATGACTCACTTACTTCATGAGTACTCATAGATTTCCAAGCATCTAGACTTTTGATGGTAGTTAAGAAGACAGTGTATTTCATATGGGAATAGAGGACCCCTAAATGCTTTGCAGACAGCTTACCCTGTATGTGTCTGCCGCTTTGCATTGCTCCAGTGACACAAACCAGCTGTGAATCCAGTTTAGGCATCCATGCTATTACTGTACTGGGGTATGAACTTCTGTGTTTAGATTAAAGATGGGTTAAAGTTCAAGGTTGTTCATATATAAGATTTGGGGGCCATCTAAAGTACATAAATAAGTATAGATTACTAAGGGCCTAAATATTCAAATGTGGGAACCTAAATCTATGTTTAGGGACCTAAATAAAATTGGCCTGTGTGGTGATGTAACAGGTTTCACTCAGCACTAGGGAGCATCCTCCTGGCTGTTTAGGGATTAGCTCCTTCCAGGTCTGATATCTCTATCCTCACACCATGGCCCTTCCCTCTCTTTCTGGGACTCAGGGTACTCCCTCCAGCCAGGTCACTATAGTCTTCCTCTTGCTGTGTATCAAAGTCCCCCCTAGAAAACTGTCCCATGAAGTCTTTGTCTCCACTGCCCAGTCTAAGCCACTTTGCTCAGTGGCTGGTAGGGGAACCCAGGCCCACCCAATACTCCAGGCTCCAGTCCCGAGACTCTATGTCCAGTGACCAGCGCTGGCTCCAGGCACCACCGCAGCAAGTAGGTGCCTGGGGCAGCCAACGGAGAGGGGTGACACATCCGGCTCTTAGGTGGCGGGTCCCTCAGTCCCTCTCAGAGGATAGGACTTGCTGCCGAATTGCCGCTGAAGAATGAAGCCAATTGCAGCTTTTTTTTTTTTTTTTTTTTTTTTTGCTGCTTGGGGCGGCAAAAACGCTGGAGCCAGCCCTGCCAGCGACAGTGGTCTGCTTACACCCAGACCCTTTTGCTGTTTCCCATGGACTCCTTCCTACTTTTATCTTCTAGCCTGTCCCCTGGCTGGGTTTATCAATCCAAATTCCTTCCTCCCAAGGAGTGTCAGCAGATTACTTAACACACTCCCTTCTCCCAGGCAGTGACTACAGATTCTGGTCTTTACCAGCCCCAGCTATTCCTTCTCAGCTAGACTAACTTTTCAATCCCCGGTTCTTCCCCAGGTGCAGCCTATCAGGTTAATGGACCTCACTTAACTTACTCTACCTTGAGTGGTGTGGACACACAATTATAGGTGGCCATTGAAGTCAGTAGAAGTTATGGGTGCTCAACACCTCTGAAACCCAGCACTCTTATTTAGGTGCCTAGGAATATGGATTTAGATGCCACCAAGTTGGAAAGTATTGGCTTATATTTTATAATTGTCAGGTGATGTCATAGAAACCCTGTTGAGTTTATCACAGATTAGATTTGAAAGTTTTCTTCTCACATTCACCACTTCCCAGAACATCTTACCAGATGAGATTTTCAGAGCAATACAGGGATAATTTCAATGGCTATGCTGAGCTAAATTTCCTGCACTGCTTTGATAATCCTAGCCATACGTTTTATTTCAAGCACCTAACCTTACCTTGCTTATTTCACAACGATGTTGACCATACTCATAATAGGTAGGACTGTGATCTGAGTTTGTGATCTGAGTTAACTGATGGATAACTTGGATTTAATTGGAAAGCTCCTTTGTAAATGTTAATATAGACATGCAATTTTTTCAACTTCATTATTCACCTGAGGCAATATATGCCAACTGTACCAGTGTAATGTAAAAGGGCCTTCTTACTTGAAATTTGCACAGGTTTATCTCAAATTGCTTTTAAACTGATTTAAACTGATACAAACACTTGTGCAGACACTCTTATTTCAGTTTTGTGCAGGGGTGAAAGTAGAAATAGGGACTTACCAGTATGGGGCTGGGTTGGGGCTGGCTCTGGCCCTCGGAAGGGTCGGGGCCTTGGGCAGAAGGGGCAGGGATGTGGGGGTCAGAGCCAGCCCCGGCCCGCTCTGTACCGGTAAGTGCCCTCCCCCTTCCCGCCGGGGTGGCGGCAGCCGGGGGCTCCAACAGCAGTTTAAAGGGCCCCGGGCTCAGCCGCTGCTACCGCCCCGGACCCTTTAAACCGCTGCCGGAGTCCCTGGCTGCCACTGCTACCCCAGGGCTCTGGCAGCAGGGCTCCGGCGGCTATTTAAAGGGCTGGGGCCATAGAGGCAGTGGGAGCCCCGGGCCCTTTAAATAACCCCTGGAGCCTCGCTGTTACTCCAGGGCTCTGGGGGCTATTTAAAGGGCCAAGGACTCCCCTGCTTCTACCACCCCGACCCTTTAAATAGCCGCCGGAGCCCTGGGATACGTATCTTTTTGTATCCAATTTAATTGAACAGATTTAGAATCACACCTTACCTTCCCCTAAGTGCAAATGAATATCAGACCCTAAACTAGGATCTTTATCTCACATATTGTCCTCAGTAATAAAGATTCTGCAAGCCAATTCAAACCATCATAAACATTTGAGGAAATTCGTTGTCTTTTATATATTTGCGCTGGTATGACTGATTGGAATATAGCTAACAATTCTGCTAATAATGCACAAAATTCTATAGAATCCTCTTACTCAGTGTTGCCCCTGTGAGCTAACAGGAACAAAGACAGTAAAAAAATATTTTTGTCACTGAAGTATTCAACATTCTATCCGCCTACAATCTGAGTAACAGATTTGTTGAGAAATATATATTTACAGTCACTTTCCTGAGTAAGAAAACATTGTTTAAAAAAAAAAACCTAAGTTAAAATAAAACAAACTTTAAAGCAAAGTAAATCTAAGAGTGAATCTAGGTTATTGAATTCCAATGGGAGTTGGATGCCTAACTCCCCTGGGTTCCTCTGAAAGTGGAGCCAGGCTTTTAGCTCCCTTGAAATTCCCAGTTGGATGCTTTTGTGCTTTATCCATTCACTAGTTCAGAGGTACATTGGTAGAGAATGGGTATCTATTGCTACATCGTAGCTTAAGCATAAAATAAAATGAATTAAAAATAAGCAACAAATGCTTTTATAGCTATCTACCGACTTACCATATTCTTTCCAGTCCCGATAGATGATTTACACCCAGCAAAGCATGCGGTCATATAAGTGATTCCATTGTCCCCACATACAGGATCCCATTGATTCAATACACAGCTGCAGTCAGAATTGCAGCTGGCAATTAAGTTGTTTTTTGGGAAGGAAGATTGTTTTACTCTGGAGAGATTACAAGTAGAATCTTAACTGATCAAATAAAATAATTCCTTATTAGAAAAATAAACATAGACAACACATGAATGACCAAGCACAGAGAAATGAGGTGGAATAAAGCAGTCTCCGTGGGGAGCCTGCATTCAGTGGAGCATGAAGAATTGATAGATAGTAATTGCATGTAGAACGTCAGCTAAATTGATCTAAGCC
Source organism: Trachemys scripta elegans (assembly GCF_013100865.1). Lineage (NCBI taxonomy): Eukaryota > Metazoa > Chordata > Testudines > Emydidae > Trachemys > Trachemys scripta. The sequence continues at coordinate 114,788,826 of NC_048298.1, forward strand.
AAGGTTCTCTTGGTTTTATCATAAAGCATTAAGAATTTTGCTGGATTGTAGCTTCAAATTGCAAACCATGTCTGACTAGCGATCTTCGGTGGGATCATCAGTGACGAGGATGACATGAACAGACACAAAATGGGATTGCTAATAGATTTAGTGGAAGATTCAGCCTGGGGGGTAGGGGAAGAAAAGAGAAATCACACATGAAATCACTGCCAGCTTCAGACTAACTCTATCCTTCCTCCCTCCACGTGGTCCGACTACCCCTACAAATGCGAGGTAGTGGTATAAACCCCTACATGATTGTTATAGCTCCAGTTGTTTGGTCAGAGTAGCAGTAGCAATGCTGCTCCTTGATCTGTTGGATACATGTGTGCGAGACCTGGTTTACACTAGAAAATTAGGTGGGTTTAACGACGTCAGTCAGGGGTGTGAAAAATCCATACCTCTGACCAGCGTAGTTAAACTGACTTAAGTCCCTGTGTAGACAGAGCTAGATCAATGCAAGAATTCTTCCATCAACCTAGCTACTACCTCTCAGGAAGGTGGATTACCTATGCCAATAGGTGAATCCCTCCCTTCAGCATAGGTAGTGTCTACTCTAAAGCTCTCCAGCAGGGCAGCTGCCGTGGCCCAGCTGTGCTGCTGAAGTGTTAAGTGTAGACAAGCACTGACTCATGAGCACTGCTCTCATCTGAAGTCTTCTACTCAGCAGCCCCCTGGTCAGGCTGGACACCTGTTGCCTTATTCAGCTCTCACATTGGTTTCACACCAGAATAACACCTCCGTGGGGTTAATCCTGATTTATGCTGGTGCAAGTGAGATCAAGGAACCAATTTAAGATCTTGCAGATGAGAACCAAGATTTTCATAAGTGACAAGTGATTGGGGGTGCCTGGTTTGTTTTGATGTCCAACTTGAGATGCATGAACACATTTTCCAGAAGTGCTGCGCCCCCATTCTCTGAAAATTGGATGCTTTTAAGGTGTCTGACATTGGATACTCAAAGATTCAGGCACCAAAAACCACAAATTGCTTTTGAAAATCTAGGCCTGGATGCCCAATTTAAAGCCATGCCACTGAAGGAAAAACAATCACTTCTCCCCTCCCCCCACCCCGAAATTTTCAAATGAAAAAGTATTTTAGTTGTGTTTTCCCCTGAGTTATGGTATTGCTCGTCTCACAGTTAATGTGGCTGCAGAGTGCCAAGACGGCTGAAATAATCTGTGAAGCACAAGGTCTCTTTCACTTCAGCAGAAAGGTCCCATGATGTGGTAAATCCCCCATTAGTGAGTTGTTAAGGTATGGAGAAGCAATTACTTGACCTACTTATTTGTGTTTGGGGTATCCCCAATTTTGGGAGCAATCAAAATCAGTCCTTTTAATCCTCCTGCATCATCTCTAATTCCACAGGCAGCCTGATTGCCAGGGACTGAACTTGGCCACAGTAGTCTCCACTGAACAAAACTCTGAGATCCTATTGTAACTAAACTCCAACTCATGCTGGCCTGGTTACAGAGAACATTGGTGACCGGTTTGACAGGGTTGAGAATGTTTAGGTGAGTATAGGCTGTTTCAAGAAAAATGGACTGAGTTTTGATTAAACCTGGGCTGGAAACCAGGCAAAGCCTATTGAGTAGAGCTGGGTGAAATCTTTCACACAAAATGTTTTTGGAGGGGGACGGGGAGGGGGAGGGGGGAAATGCATATTCAGTGACAGTGAAACTTTCTCCTAATTCACGTTTATTTAGCTGAACTGTTTGTTTGGGAAAAACAAAAAATTGTGGGGAAAAAAAGTGAAAATTTGTTTTGACATTTTTCAAACAAAACATTTTAATTCTTCAGCTTGAAACAACTTTTCATTTCAAACTTTCCTTTAATTTTATTTTTAAATGGCCAAAATCAAAACAAAACATTTCATTTGACCCAATTTTTTTTTTTAATTTTCAATTCACTGAAAATTATGAAAATGTTGGTTTTCAGACTGACCTGAAGGATTGTTTTCAACTTTTTGAAACTGCCACTGAACCAAAAATTATGTTATTTGCCCAACTCTACTAGAAGATTCAGGTGTCAAAATTTCCTTTTGAATGTCTGCTTTGAATTAGACTGAACTCAACACAAAATCCTGGGAGTTTGAATCTCCACTGCCTTGCAGCTCAGGTGGACATTTACACCTCTGTAAATTGGGTGTAAAATGTTATCAATTCCAATGTCTCCACTGATGTCTGCCAATGATAGTGCTTTGCACCTACACGCACAGGGATAAATGTCTACACAAAGTGCAAAGAATCTGATGTGGAGTGTGCGAATTGCTCTGAGCTGAAAGTGAAGCAAGGTCTGCAGAGCCATTTGCGAACTGACACCACCAAGTTCCATACATCTCTAAGCCTGAGCATCCGAATATCCTAAAGCATCTCCTCTGACTACTAACACTCTCTAGTGTGCACTGTCAGTACGGGCTCAACCAGCAAAGCTGGCACAAATCAATGTCGCTCCACTGACCTCTGTAGAATTGAGCTGATTTACCTCAGCTGAGGATGTGGTCTTGTTATTTTTCTCTTTAACTAAACACTATATTTGTCTTAAAGTTTTAAAGTATAAAGTTTAGTTATAGTATATTTGTGTATAAAGTTATATACCAGTAAATTACAGTATGCAAACAAGGGCCTGGGTCACAGAGTTTAGCTCTAAATTCAGATCTGAACGGTTCCCTAGCGTTCTACTTTCGGGCCATCTTGAAACGTAGCTATCATGAGAAGAATTCAAAGATATGGAAAGTGTGTTTCTGAACGATGAAGACAAGAATACAAACCCAGAGAGAATACAAACCCAGAGTAGGAGACTGTTAAACCAGCCACCTGGAGCACCTCACAATCACATGTGAAGTACAAGAGGTTTAACAGGTATGCAGCTATAAAGGTGGCACATCCAAATTTTGCCATTCCAGTTATGTGTAACTTGAACTTTTTAATGATAAAGCCTCCCAGAAACATCCCCAGAATTGTAATGGGTAAAAGTATCACACCTGCAAACAAAAGGGAACAGAATGATGTTTACATTTATTAAAACAGCACCCTATTAAAATAAGTCTGATGCTAGTTAGTGGTTTTCATTTTGTGTCTTTTAGTTTCTTAACTATGAATATGTAAAAATTCAGGTTAGCTGAAATAGACACTAATCCAGACCTCATCCTATTCTTCATATTGAGTTTTTGAAGTTCAATAAAGTTCTGTTTCATTTTTGTTTGATGCTTCATTTTCTCCTTATGCCTGCAATTCCCTTAGAAAAAGACTGTTTTCATTATATTCCTTGCCTTTTTGTATGTGATTTCAAGCACAGGTTTGCAGGTGCTAAAAGTTCGGACAATTCAGATAAAAATCTCACCTTGTGGGCACTTACTCAGCTGACATGAGCCTCCAAACATTTTGAGGTCTGGCCATAGGTAGTAACAAAGATGGTGAAAGGAAGCAGTGTTTGGATTTTGGACTGAGCTTGAGTTGGAATTCCATTTGTAGGTTTGGAGCCTGAATCCTGGCTAAGGTTTGGGCTCAGATTCAATGATGTTGAAACCTCACAAACTCTCCTCCTGAAATTTTGACCCCAAACTTCAGAAATCTTACAAGCAATTATTGTGAGATTTTAGCCATTCTTCTTTTGTGAGATTTTGGATGCATCCAAACCAGGACCAGAAATAAGTCCCTTCCAGTTTGGATCCATCCAACCTATAATGAAAGCAGTAGGGATTGGTTCAGATCCAGGAATCTGAATCCAAGTGCCTCAATATTCTCAAAATCCCAAAGGGTTCAGATGACATTATCCCATCAATAGTAGAAAAAAGCATAGTCTGAGATTTATTATCAGCCAGTTTACTATATATGAAGAAACACAGGAAAATGATCACTAGAACTAAATATTTCAAAAATACTGTAGGTTAATATAAGCCTCAATTTAAGATTTAACCCTCACCCACAAAGGAATCCTTTATACTCCATGTTATATCTAAGGGCCCAATTCAACTCCACTGAAGCGAGTGTCAAAATTCTCTTGGAAATGAGTGGAACAAGGATTTGGTCTTAAGATAGAAGATGAAATAACACATGTCAATTTTTCATTGTAAGATGGAAAAAAGAGGGACACATACCAATTAGAAAGATGGCTCTTGACACGGATACGTTAAATTGCTGTTCCATAAACTTTGTCTCAAAAGTTATCAACCCAACCATAGAATTATACTGCAGAATAGTGAGGAACAAGTACACCAGAAAGACTGGGTTCCCAAGAAGTTTCTTCAAAGTTGGTAGGAAATCTGGAAAGGAAAGTTGAGCGTCTTATTCTCTGCTAAACATGAAATAGCCATATGGAAAGCTTTGTCCATATTCAGCTGATGAACCAGACACTGATTTAGTTACTGGCTGTGTTAGAAAGTTAAATTTATTTTTCTCCCCCTTATACTAAACACTATCAAAGGGCATCCTTATAACAGTGAGGACTTTCCTCTTCCTCCATACTTGACTTAGAGAGATATTAGTACATGAAGTCTAGTGGATAGCGTGTTAGATTGAGAATCAAGAGACCTGGTTTATATCCCTGATTCTGTCAGTGGCCTACTTGGATTGTAAAGTCTTTGGGGCAAGGACTGTCTCTTATGTACTTGGACAGTACTTAGTCCAAATCTTGATTGTGGGCTCTAATTAGCACTGGACTACTACTAATAATGTCAGTGGTTGCAAGTTATTTGAAGTATTACCAACCCTAGGTGTTCAAACTCATGTGAGGGGTCCCAAAAATCATGATATTTTAAATAATATTTGTAGGGTTCATTTTATTTGCCTTTTTTGTGTGAGATGAGGTGGATGAGGTAATATCTTTTATTGGACCAACCTTTGTTGGTGAAAGAGACAAGTTTTTGAGCTACACAAAGCTCTTTTTCAGGTGAGCATTTAGGGTTTGCATCTTCAAGTTTTCCTCTTCAATCATGAGGGCTAGAAGCTTACTTTAAAAAAGAAGATAGATAAGAGTCTCCCATAATCATGTGATTTTTGAGAGCTGGGGCTTTAAGAAAAATACTGAATATCATGAGAATTGTAGGTGTTGGCAATACTGTGCTTGGTATTTTCCTCTTTTACTTTGATCTTATTAATAGAGGGGAGTAACTTCAGAGGAATGAAGGACTTATTAATGCAGAATCAGGTTTTCCTGCACTGTCTTCCCTGCTCAATACCTCTTACCTTATGTTTATGCATGTAACATGCCATGCCAGTGTGATGGCTAACACACCGAGACATTAAACTGGGGACCGCTACACGTAAAAGCATGAGCTGTTACAGCTTTAGCTAAACTTCCGTAGATGGTGGTAGGAGTTTTACCACCTCATATTCTCTGTGGAGTGGCACAGGGAGGGACCTGTAACACACTCTCACCAGGGGGTTATACCAGCACTACATAGGATGATGATGATGATTTACTATTTGCATTGCAGTAACATCCAGGGAGGCAGCCTGATTGTGCTAGGTGCTATACAATCATAAGCTGCCCTGAATGAATACTGAAAGACAACAATGTGAAATAGATCATTCAATATGCTCTTACCTTTTACTGCTTCTGAGAATTTTAACTGTGGTTGACTTGGGAGTTCTATTTTACAGTGATCTTCTTGAATAGTTACAGATGATTCACTCAGCTTCTTCAAATTTCTTTCTTCTCCTTCTTTTGGTAAGGAATAAGGTAGGAACCAGAAAGGCAATGAAGCCAGAAAACTGACTGCTGCACATATCACCAATCCAAGCCACCAGGCGCCAACCCAACGAGTATCCTTAGGATTTATGGTTAAACTCTCTAAAAAGAGAGCGAGAGATATTCCAAATTAAGCACCAGGTTTGTGTTTCTTGATTAACTGACATATAATATATTTCAGTACTCAGAGCAATTTAAACTTGTATAAGAACATTTGTATCCAATATTTAAACATGTAAGATTAGCCATATTTGATACAGAAATTTAAAAACTATTTTGTTGGCAAATCGTTACCAAGCATCCAAAAATAGGAAATACTAGTCACTTATTCAGGGGCCACGATGTTCCTTAGCATTCCTTGATGTCCTTTCCTTGCTGCAGTCTGCCATTGCAATGCTTTTCCAAGAAAACCCATAAATGCAACATTCTCCCTTTATGGGACCCAAAACTCTACCCAGGATTAAAGATGGGCAAAGTGATGTAGATGATGAAAGTACCCTCCACATGAAGCTTTGCCCATTCCTTGACTTGGAGCAGAACCATCTCTTTGGAAGGTCCTCAATGTTCATTTAACATAGTCTCCCCTTTGTTCTTTTCATTTATGCAGATCACTGTATTTCCAGCTTCCCATCTAACATGTAATAATGTTAGCTATTGAACTAGTAACACCCATTGGAGAGCCCCCTTTCTGAGAGAGCTAACTGACAAACAGTTTCTGAATACATACAGAACATCTGAGTCACTGATATTTCAGTATATCATCTCTGTGTCTTACCAAGATCTACCACTCCAACATCTACCCACAGATTAGCACAGAAAGCTCCGAGCAGAAATCCAAGTGTTGGCCCAACCATTCCACATGATCTTATGGTACCTGTAAGAGAAGGAAGATATCATGATATAGTAAGGAATATACTTTATACAGAAAAACAACAGTCAAAAAATGTATATAGTGCATGAGAATTTCTAATTATAAGTTTTAGAAACTTCGCTTTATATTTTAAGGCTCTGATCCTGCCTGTTACAATATTCAGGCAGATTCCTTCACCCATATGGAGCCCAACAGAAGTCAATGTGGTTTTGTATGGGCTAAAACATACTATACCTGGTAGGATCAGGGTCAAGAGACAATATGGAAAAAGGGTGTATTATAGTGATTTTAATCTAAAAATATTTTTTCTTTCAGCTCTATGTGACTGTATCATTCAGTTAATGAACATTACTAAGAAGCATATAGTTTTATAACTATTGCAGGGATCACAACTATGGTTACAACTGCAGGTCACAAGCAGTTTACATGACTGTGGAATGCATGACTTTCCCTGTACCGTATACTCAAATAAGCCCTGAATTTAACTTTAAGGAGAGGTATTTCCTTTGCCTCACCTGCTTGAAGTTAAGCATGTGCTTACACACTTTCTTCATTCAGAGCCAAAGTACAGTGATAAGTAGTAGTGCAGGTTAATAAGTAGAAATTTAGACAGAATACTCTGAAAAGGTCAATTAGTCCAAAGTCTGAATTAATATGCCCGTGTTTAAGTGTAGTTCAGTATAAAAATGTCTACAAAATACAAGTGAATGAGAAAATTAGCAAACCAACGAAAATGCTATGTTAATATTTATTTATACAGCTCCAAAAGTAGGTTAGTAGAGAAACAAGGAGACAAGAGGGAAAATCCTGGCTCTATTGAAGTCAGTGAGAGTTTTGCTATTGACTTCACTGGGGCCAGCATTTCACCCAAGGTCTTTGCTTACGAACTAAACAGACATCAGAGATGAAGGAGAGGGATGAGATGCAACAAGAAGCAAATGAATGAGCAGTAAAGTTTAGTACAAACTAGTCAGGCCCATACTGCATTTTGTTACAAGGCTTTATAGTCTAATTTGTGAAATGCAGCACAATTTGATTTTATTTATCACTACATGTCATGGCTATACAGAAAAAAATAAAAAGTTTCAAAAAGCTAATTCCTACATGGAGGGCAGCATTTCCCTTTCGCTTGTGCTGATCTGTGGAGCTTTTAGTTGTAAGGAACAAAATGGCGGTAAAATTGTCAAAAGGGCCTAAGGGCTAGATTCAAACAGATATTGTAATGCTCAGTGTTGCCATGCCAGGCTCCTAGGTGCCCTGCTGTCCAGTGGAATCTCTGCCCTGAGTTAGATGCTCAAGCTCCCCATGCATTGTTCATGGAGAGTAAGTCATGTAAAGAAGGGATTATCAGAAGCCAGCAAACTGAGTGGGAAGCTGCCTAAATTAGCCAAGAGTGAATGCAAAGGAAAGGTGCAGGGCTTAGGCCCAGATCCTCAGAGGTATTTAAGCACCTAAGGTATGTGCCTCCCTCCACTCCAAATTCTCAGATGTGACCCCTCTCCTAGAGTTAGGCACCTAAGCCAGATCAGCCCTTTCTCATGGAGAACAAGAGAGAAACTCACTGCATAAGAGCCAGTAGCCTAGTGGTTAGGGCACTCCCCTGAAATGTGGGAAACCAGTGTTCAAGTCAAGCAGAATAGGAATTCAAACCTTGGTCTATTGCATCCCACCTGAGTGCCCCAATCACTGACTACTGAGTATCCTGGAGACATATACCCACACAGCTATCTTTTGTGTGGGGCCCGAGCTTGAAAGTGTGCTCTGAGAACACTCCAGGATTGGACCCCGCTGACAAGAAGGCAAGGGAACGCATAGTTTGAAAAGAGAATCTTGCTTTGGGGCTGCCGATGCTTTCACTCACTTGTGCTACAGCTCTGAACAGCTTGTTAGCGGTGGGGTGGCATCAGGACTTAGGCAGCTTTGTGCATGCCTGCTAGTGGAAGCTTAGGAGCCTACAGGGTCAGGTGGCAGCTGAGTCATAGGTGCCGACTCCATGTGAGCTCCAGGGTTGGGGCAACCCTGGGGAAAAAATGGTGGGCGCTGGGCACCCACTGGCAGCCCCCTCCCTCCCTGCACCTCAATCAGCTGTTTCACGGCATGCAGGAGGTTGGGTGGAGAAGCGAGGACGTGGAATGCTCGGGAGAGGAGGCAGAACAGGGCGGGAAGAGGTGAGGTGGGGGAGGAGCGGGGGTGTGGCCATGAGGGAAGGGGTGGAGTAGGGACAGGGCCTGGGGCAGAGCCAGGGGTCGAGCACCGCCTGGCACAATGGGAAGTCGGCGCCTGTGAGCTGAGTGGTGTTTCTGAGAATGTCAATGGCACCTAAATGTTGGACGTAAGTACCTAAAGAGGCAGTTAGACACCTAAGCACCTGTGTGAATCCAAGTGCCATGGGCACCTCAGTCCTGTTAATTTTCAGCAGGATACAGATGCTTAAATCACTTAGGAATTTTTGAAATTTTTAATCCTGGAAGAGATTTCTCTGACTTTATTTTGTTGTTTTCAATGGGAGGAAATAATCTCTTACTGGGTGACAGTTGGAGACAGTCATGATTGGATTGACCACCCTTGAAATCTACATTAATATGCCTAATACAACTTCTTTTACCCTTTCATGTGAAGATTCTTTCTCTATATATTTTGTAATTCGAGAAGCTCCTTGTTTTACAGATCTCACTACAGTGACTGCTCAGCAAATGACCAGTGGCTTCTACAATGGAGCCTCACACTATGATCCCACTGTGTGGACTTTATTCTCCACTGCATTACATCTGCTTTCACTCAGTCCACTTCACTGTAGAACCTGAAGTAACACAGTGGGGAAATCGGGATGAAATCTTGCCTCCACTGAGTCAATAGAAAACCTCTCTGACTTCAATAAGAGCCAGTTTTCATCCTTTATATTTATTTATGTCAGTTTTACTAATCTGCAGTAAGACAGCTCCTATTCAAAGTGCTGTGCACTCCTGACAGTCTTCTAAAAATACACTAGTAAGTGAACAGACCTAGCAGTATATTATCTGTCTTCAAAGTTTTACTGTGTAATTCTTGAATAAACACCAAACCATCAGCCAGACTTTGAAACAAGCATACAACAATTTTCCATGTTTGTAGAGAGATTTATACCTATGTTTCACATCTGCATATGTTTTATATCTTTTAAAATATTTTGAGTGCCAATCTGATCTCCCCTGTAAATCAAGAACCACTCTACTGAAGCAAATATTGTTACACTGGTGTGCAACAGATATAAGAGAGATCAAAATAAGTTCATTTGTGACATTTTCTTGTCATGTTCCTCAAAAGCTTGTCTCTTTCACCAACAGAAGTTGGTCCAATAAAAGATACCACCTCATCCACCTTGTCTCATTATTTACTCTGTAATTTTTGAACAGCTATAACCACAGCCAATAAATTGTGCACACTTACATGTGGCGGGTCAGTTCCTCAACTGTTGTAAATCAGTGTAGCGCTATCTGGCCCATATATTGTTTAATAAATATCACATATAATCAGTTTTAACACCTGAAACACATCTTGGCTATTGGTTTCAAGGGAAGCAGGATTAGACCCCCAATGCCATATTAAATCTTTCTGTAGAATTTTCATTCAGCAGCCTCTACTCTGCAGAGGAAACACAGGGAAATGTGGTACACCTGATGAAAAACTGCCAATGAGAATGCTAAATTTAATGGCTGGCTAAACCAATTAATTGTACTAATACCCAATTACAATTAAACTCATTAATTTATAAGCATGTTGTTTGCTGAGGATCAATTGAAGGCTTAGTGCTCAGTAGAGCTATAACGTGAGCAGTAAACCAGAACAGCCAGACAATCATATTAGAAAGGATTACAGGGAAAGTCTGACAAAGTAACCAGAACAAAGCAAGGCATTCAGATTCTGATTCCTCTTCCTCACCCCATCTGCATACAACTAAATAATAATGGATGAGATTCTTATACCCTGAATTACTTTGAATAATACCTTACTCCACTCCACATTAAAGTCAATGGGCCTGTTTATGGAATCAGGTTCTACTCATTATGAATAAGGGTGAATCATCGCCAGGCCCGTGGTGATTAGCTATTTTAGTTACATAGCTTAAAGGTTGTAATGAAACCAGAGCATTAATAAAATAGGAAAATTCACCTATGCCGTGATGCCCACAGAACACATGACAGTGGCTTAGCGTCTGTGACTGCTACTATCATAGTGCTCTTGCTGTTACTGTGTGCTCCCTCTTTCTGTCTCCGTTGTAACCTCCTGTGGTCTCTCATCACATACGGCTAGATCCTGCAAATGAACCTACATGAGGAGATCCCTGAGCCTGCGTGGAGCCCCGCTGACTTCTGTGGGGCTCAGCACAGGTGTAGCAGAGTGCTTTGAATTGCAGGATCAGGGCCTTAAATCCCAATCCTGCACAAATTAAAACACATATTTAACTGTGTGCACCATGAGCAGTTTGATGTGGTCAATAGGGCTATTCATAGTGCATAAAGTTAACCATGTGTATATATCTTTGAAGGACCAGGAGCTTGGCTTGTAAGCTCTTTAGGACAGAACCCCCCGGAAAAGCTCTTGTCTTTTCATTATTCATGCCTACATTGCTTAACACAATGGAGCTATAATCTTTGACTATGGAGCTGCCACAATACAAATATGTAGTAATAATCATAATAAGACTTTGTACTTATATATGAGTAAAGGAAATGGCATAAACCTGACTCTTCTATTTTTCAGATAAGTTACAACTGAATCATTAGTTATTACATATAGCGGATGCCATTAAAAACTGGACATTTACTCCCAGAAGCAATGACAATTTATACAGCTGTCCTATAGACTTCAATGAGACTCTCTATACCAGCAAAGTTATACACCTGCTTAAGTGTTTTCAGGATTGGGGTCATAGTATTTACATTCACTGACCTGCCTCTTGTTCTAAGTATGCAGAAATCATAAAAATTGCAGTGAAGGTCCATTTTTACAATGGTGCCTAATGTATTAGAGTTGTAATGATTTTATTTTAAATGAATGAATGGAAACAAACAAATTCCATCTGATATATCCAAATATGTTGGATTCCTAGTTCAGTAATCCTGCAAACACTAGGCATATGAATAATTATACTCACTTGAGTAGTGCCACTGAAATCACATGAATAAAGCTGTTATGTATATAAACATTTGCAGAATCAGAACATCAGTCAAGATTGTGCTGCTTTCATTTATTTTAAAGCTACACTATACAGATTCAAACACTAATAATTCTGTCCTCTTGAACTCCCTTGCGGCAAAGTCCTATGAAATGGAATGGGATGAATCCAGTAGGGTTCTGTGGAATTCATTAGAGAATGATCTCCTATCTATGGCTTTTTTTAAAAAAAAAAATCTTATAGATTTCTATGGCAGGAATATAATTTTCTATTGAATTCTATTGGATGGTTAAAAAGCTACAGAAAGGCTTTCATTTTTTATTAAATTCTATAACACTTCAGATGTTGTTATAATTATTTATAATTTGTATTA